>NC_138845.1:2608682-2678171 GCF_965183815.1 Platalea leucorodia | reverse complement strand
GAGGCATTTAAGGCAGAATAAATCTCTCCTTGCACGGGGAAGCACACGGGGGAAAAAAAAAAAAAAACACAACAACCCTATAAGGTGGTAAATTGTAAAGTTGTTGTTTTTTAAAAAGCCCTCAAAAGTCCCCGAGCTCTAGCCGTTGTTTAGGAAATCAGGTTTTTTGGCAGCTGGGCAAGAAGAAAGGGGAAAAAGAACAACAACAAAAAGTCAAGTGAAATCTTCCCACCAAGAAATAATTTATCCAAGATTTCATCTGCAGGCACATCCAAAAGCAATTACAGGAGCCTCATTACCATTATTTATTGAACCACCCCCTCTAGCTAGAGGAAAAGCAAAATACATAACTGAAATGAGAGGAAAAGGCCTCTTATAAAAATAGTTAAAGGTCCATAAAGGCTGCAGGATGATGTAAAGGAAAACCAACAAAGAAACCGCGCTGGAAAGCAGATGAAATCCTTGTGTGGAGCCTTGGAGGCAGGGGGTAGCCAAGAGAGTCAAGCCCAGTTGCATGGCCAGGGGGTCCTGGCTGGGTTCAGATGCCTTCAGACCTCCTCTTCCTCGCAGGGAGCAGGAGGAAGGCTCAGTTCTGCTTGTGTAGTTCACAGAGAAGAAAGGCAAAACCTCCTGGAGACATAACATACAACCTGGGAAACACACTGGGAAAATATGCCAGAGAAGAGACAGTGCTGTCCCCTTTCCCTGACCATGCAGGTGTTGGAGGTGATGGAGAACATCGATGGTGTCCAAGGTCCACATTCACACATGGTGCATGCTGTGGTGGGTGGGTGGATGGGTGGACAGGCAGTCCTAAGTGGACCTTCCCTTTCTTTTCATTTCCATTGATAATTTTCTTTAGAGACTCTTGGGTCTGTAAAGAGCACTCAAGATTTAAAAAAAACCCCAACTTCATATTGAAGAGGAACTCATTATTTTCAATAAAATAGAAATATATGCCAAAAATATCATCTGGGGATGAAAGCCCTGTGTGCGATGACCCAGCTCATTGGGAATAGTCATGTGCATTTGTTTCCATGTTGAATAACACCTCAACACCGGTCCCTGCAACCCAGGGAGGTTGGGGGGCACCTTCCCATGGGCTGCAGCATCATGGGGGCTGCAAAATCAGCCCTCTGGTCCTGCTTCACGTCTTCTCTCTCTCGGTGACCTTTCTGGTGATCCTGGGAACAACAGGCCTCCACAGACGGCCACCTGTGAAGCTGCGGAGAGGCCCAAGTCTTCCAGAAGCAGCAGGATTTCTTGCCCCACGTGTCCTGCTGTAGGAAAGGGAGCCCTTTGCCCATGTCTCTCCTCCCCGTGCCTCCTTCCCAGCTCCTGCTTCCAGCACACCTGCGCATCGAGAAGGAAAACGGGGGTTTCCCAAAGAGAACAAAACTCCCCAACACCTTTGAAGTCATTCTCATATTGGATATATTTGTACAACAGACCTCCTGGTCTTGAACCCATTTGGTTCCCCCTCCTGTACGTTGTCCTCCTCTGGGTCCTTCCCTCATTTGAGGCATGTCCCAACGGTCTCCGGAGCTGGAGATAACCTCAACTGGAGTCTCACGGACTTGGGAAGGGAAATTAAGTCTCATTCTTTGCTGGGAGAGCTCCAGGTTGGTGCAGACAATGCATTTGAATAGTGCGGTGGGGACATCAGAAGAGGAGAAAGGCCAGAAGCGCAACAGGAGCACGAAGAGATGGGCAGCGGGTGGGACGCATCCATCTCCAAGGGACGTTGCCACCATCACCGCCTCGATCTGAAGAGGGGATGCACCCAGACATCATCTCTACACCCCCAACAAAATTCCCCCGGAGAGTTACGGGGACAACGGTGAGGTGACAAACTCAGCGTGGCTTCCCACCAGCCTGAGCCCCGGCAGGCAGCGACCCCGCCAGGGCAGGCTCACACCTGGGTTAGAAGGGATGGAAGCAAATTTTGATATTACAAAAAATACCCGACAGCAGGAGAGAGAGAGAAAAACTTACGCGAGGGTGGGAGAAGTGAGATGGTGCTTTTTTTTCCTTTTCTTCAAAAAAAACCCAAAAAAGCGCATTGTTTTCATCTACATTTTTGATGTAAAGAGGCGGGGGGAAGGGGGAAGAGCGCCCCGTGTTGCTTGGGGCAAAAAAGGGGGAATTGGGGCCGTACAAACACTGCGCGGGGGGGGGCGGAGAATCCGCGGCCCGGCGCGCAGTTCCCGCGGCTCCGCCAGCGCGCTCCTTCCGCAGCCGGAGCTGCGCGGCTTCTGCGCCGGCCGCTTCCCATTCCCTTAAAAAAAAAAAAAAAGCAGATTTTTCCCGAAAAAAAACCCCGGCGCAGGGGATGCTGGGAGGCGGGGGGTGCTCGGCGCTGCAGGTGCCGAGGGGCAGAGCCCCCCCCCCCCCCCCGGCTGAGCCTGGAAGCGCTCATCGCATGAGTCATAGGTCACCGGGAAGGCTCCGAGTTAAGACATGCACAAATCATCATGGAAATCTCTCCCCATTCCCACGGGAGCGAGCTGGCACCGACCCACGCGTGCAGGGCTGCTTTCCTGCCTTTTTATTCTTATCATCTTTTTTTTTTTTAATTTTTTTTTTTTCCCTCCTAGGAAAACCCCAAGTAGATCCCTAATTCCTCCCCCCCCCGCCCTTGCAAATAGCCCATCGATGGGATTTAAAAGCACCCTCCCGCCTGGGGAGGCGAAAGGAAAGACCTGAGCACTTCGAGGGAAAAGAAAATAAAGCCCGAAGAAACGATTTCCTTCCTTAAATAAATTATTACCAGTTCAAAGCCCGGCGCTGCGGTTTCGTGACTGATAATGATCGAATTTTTTTTTTCTATCAGTGCTCTGCTTTCCTAAATTAACAGGTATTTAAATTAGGAATAATAATAAAAGAAAAGCACTGGGTAGGAAGGTGTGTGTTCACTCAGGAGCAGGTATTTCCAAGGCTGGATGCTAAATCGCAATTCCCGAAAGCAGAACACATATAAATATGCTCCGACAAAATATAACGATTTTTATTGAAGAGTTGGTGCGGTTTGTGTCCTTACAGAGCACCACAACTTTAAGCCTCGAAGACCTTTTCAAGAACTTATTTTTGCTCTTTTTGAAACAGAGTTTCTTATTTTTCGGCGCTTTTTCCCTTCAGTACTCGCAATCTTCGTTCGTCAGGTAACTTATCTATGAGTTTAAAAGGCAGCTTTTTGGAAGGGAAAAGGGAGAAACCTGACAAAAAGCGGGTATTTTAGGGCTTGTTCGCTTTTTTAATATTATCTCTGAGAAGGTTATTTAACTGGTTTATGATTTTTTTTTAACATTAAGCCTGCAGAAACGACCTGCACGGAGCACCAGGAGAAAAAAGCCTGCAGGACACTGCGTGGTCGGACATCGGAGGCTGATGGCTTCCCATTTTTGCCCATTTTTGCCCATTTTTGACCATTTTTGACCATTTTTGACCATTTTTGTGCAATTCCTGTGCCCAAAGTGGCCTCAAACGCTGGTCCCAGGGCGGGTTATTTTTTCGGAGCATCAGTTCCCCACGATAATTCGCATTTTGTCCTGCAGCTCAGAAAACAACCGATTTGGATTTAAAAAAAAAAAAAAAAAAAAAAAAAGGAAAAGGATAAAAAAAGATAAAAGAATAATAAAAAGAAGAAAAAAACCAGCTAAATTAATAACTCAATTAAAAATTGGAAGGAAAGACCTTGGGGGGGGAGGCGTGGGGAGGTGCCCGGAGCGGTCCCACCGGGCTCCCCGCCTTTGGGGGATGCTGGGAGGGAAGATGCGGAGAAATGGGGTGGAATGGGGGATTCGGGGGAGCCCAAAAGCGCAGGGAACATGGAAAAAATGAGGCCTTTGCTGGGGAAAAAAAAAATCTCGCCAAAAAATCCCGACTAAAGCGGAGAAAACCGGGATGAAATGAAGTGGGGAAGGCGCATCGCGGTGCCTCTCCGTACCTCATCACCGCCGGCCGGGTGGGAGGCGGATTCTGCCGGCTTTAAACCCAAACACGTAATTATTTTAATTTTTTTCCTTTTTATTTTTGGTGGGGAGAGCCGGGAGGGGGGAAAAGCGCGAATTGTTGCTCAAGTCATCCGGGAATGCCCGGCCCAGTGTAATTATTCTCTGCCACTCACTGTTTTTATTTCTTTGGGCATTTCGGAGTGTCTGGGTTTCAGTGTCGGTTTAAAAGCATCGCCCAGAGCATCTTTCCCATTAATTAAAGTGAAAAATCTATGCCAGACATCCAAGAGCACGGCTCCCCCACTCCCCCTCCCGTACCCCGAGTCCATCAGCACACCGTCATGCTCAATTAACAGGTTCATCGCACTTAATTAAAGCCGGGAGGATCCGCTTTGCCTCCCCAGCCTCCTGCCGACTCCCCCAAATCCCGGGGTTCCCCCACGACACCTCTCAGCTCCCCTCAACCCCAAGGCAAGGAGAGGCCACAAGCCCGCTGGACCCCCATGGGGAAACGGCCTGGGTGGTGCTGAGTCCCAGAAAGGGCAGGATCCGGCCCGGAGATGCACCACGGTTTTGCAAAAAAAAGCCTCCTGGAAGAATCGCCGCTTCTCGTTGCCGCAGACACATCTGGGTGATGAACCCATCCTGCATCTCTACGGACCACGTGCGCTCATGCACACGTGTGTTTGCGTGTGCAAATTGACACGGATGCGTATCTGCGGGCGTCTGTTTGCGTGTGGGTGTGCTGCAGGGGTGTAGGAGCATGTGCAGGGCTTGGGATGGATGGATGGATGGATGGATGGATGGATGGATGGATGGAATTGCAGATGGACAGATGGACACAGAGACACATGCTCCTATGAGGTGACTGCTAAAAAAAAATGAAGATTCGGGTTCAGGCTGTGTCTGGGCTGGGAGCGGAGGTTGCCACCATGGCCCCGCACCAGGAGGGAGTGGGGTCTTGGTCATTGCTCCACCCCAGACTCCCCTGGGACAAGAGACAAAGGGCTGCTGTCCCTGGAGGTGACACCTTTCCTCTCCTGGTGGCAGCTGGGATTTCATCCAGGTTGAGGACGGACGGACAGGGAGAGGGGAAATGCATTTTTTATGGGAAACACACAGGTAGGTGCAGCTGGAGGGGCTGGCGTAGCTTTTTGGGGGCGATCTCTCCATTCTGGTGTCCCAGAGAAAATAGATCAACCAAGATGACACAGGCAGAAGATGCCACTCAGAGCTGGCACGAGGAGGTGGCCAAGGGGACAACAAAAAGGGGGGTTTGGGAAGGTCCCTGCATCCCAGCAGTCCTGGATCAGCCGTGATGGACCCGTACCCCAGATACCGCAAGGCCGAGGGGAGGATGGAGGACACATGTCCCCCGCATGGAAGAGGCCAGATGTGGCCAGGCCCTGGCTACCGGCTGCTCCTATTGTTTTCAGGAGGGTGGAGATGTCCCCATTGTGCTCCCCGGGGACAGGAGGGGACCTTGGTTGCTCTGACCCGTGGCGACTGCCGGTGCTTCTCCATTGTCTGAGTAACTCCCTGTTGTCCCTTATGGGGGACGGTGGGGACGGCTTCATTGTCCCTGGGGACTGGGTGGGGTGCTGAGACTTGAGCAAATTTGGACCTAAAATGGACAAAGAGGACCGTCTGTCCCAGATTTGGGGTTGGGGCAGGAAGGGAAGAGAGACAGAAGAGCTCTCTCTGGGGACTGTTAACTCTGAAGCCTACAGCCCACCCCTGAGGGTGGGAGAAACCCAGATGGAGGGGACAGGGCAGGGGGAGCTGCAGCAACAAGAGACCTTGGAGCTGCATTTCATACTCATCCCCATCCAGGTGGAGAAGACAAAAAATATGGGAGCTGGAAGAGGTTTCCAGGAGCTGGAAGAGGTTTCCAGGAGCAGGACACCTTTCGTGGAGGCACAAGGTGCTCGCGGCGGGGGCTCGGGTTCGCGGCTCTGGAGGTCAAGGTGTGGGATGCGCCGAGCACCCCACTGGCACCCCGGGGTGAAACCTGCCCCTCGGCTCCATATCGACCCCTCCGCAGCCCCGGGAACTTGCTGGTTCGCTCTGCAGATTCCCAGACCAAATTTGGCTCAATATGGGCAAATGGCAAAGTCTGTCACTAGGAAGCGAAGGACGGGGAACGCCAAAAGCAGCCGCCGTTGGAAGAGAACAGTTGCAATTATCTGAAGTTGGAGTTTTGCCAGTAAAATTTTTCCTCTTGTTTCTCTTGGCTTTGCTTGATCTCAATTGCCTTTGGGGGGAAAAAAAAAAAAAAGGAGATTGAAATAATAGGTTTTCTCCTTTCCTTTCCTTTCCTTTCCTTTCCTTTCCTTTCCTTTCCTTTCCTTTCCTTTCCTTTCCTTTCCTTTCCTTTCCTTTCCTTTCCTTTCCTTTCCTTTCCTTTCCTTTCCTTTCCTTTCCTTTCCTTTCCTTTCCTTCCCTTTCCTTCCCTTCCCTTCCCTTCCCTTCCCTTCCCTTCCCTTCCCTTCCCTTCCCTTCCCTTCCCTTCCCTTCCCTTCCCTTCCCTTCCCTTCCCTTCCCTTCCCTTCCCTTCCCTTCCCTTCCCTTCCCTTCCCTTCCCTTCCCTTCCCTTCCCTTCCCTTCCCTTCTCCAAAGAGGCCGCGATGCACCACAGCATTTGCAAGGACATAATCACATTTTTCACCTTCAGCGGCCTCTGCCTGCCCCCAAAACTGCCTCAAAATCCCCAAATTCGTCTAAAAGGCCAAGGCGAGCATCCCCCAAAGTCACAGCACTGCTCCAGCTAAGCCAGGGCAGCCAATTAAACGAGCTTGATAACTCTTAATTAAATTCCCCCAACCATTTATCCATATCTGCATGCAAATATGCATGTATATATACATAACCAGGGGCATAGCCATAAATATATTTACGTGCATCTGTGTAGGCATAGATCCTTTTATCCTTAAATCTCTGGCTGTATATACAGGAGGAGGAGAAGAGGAACAAATCACCTTTAAATTGCTTAACTTCCCCTGCGTGAAGGTTATTCCTGCCACGGAATGCGGAGCCACCAGGGCGACTTCGGTGCTCAATGCGGGGGGGATGCGGGATTTGGGGCTTTTTGGGGGGGCTGTTTGTATGTCCAGGGGTATTTGGGGGTAAAGACCCTCTCCTGAGCCAGGGTCTGGGGGCTCTGCCCATCTCGGGGGTCGAGGAGGCAGAAGCGCCCTGGGCTGGAGCTGAGAGGGGCAAAACCTGAGCGGCCAACCCCCGGCTCCGTCCGTGTTCTTCATTTTTGGCTGCTTCTCCCGGGGGGAGACGGCGGATTTGCAGATTTTAACTCCTGAATGCCAGCAATTCCCTTTTGCCGTGGGCTGAAGGATGGGGGCAAAGCGCCAGGGCTGGTGGCCACCGTGGGGTGGCCGTGGGCCACCAAAGGCAAGGCAGGAAAAAAAAAAAAAAAGACCCAAACCTTTTTATATCGCTTTGATTCGGGACCGCTCCAGCCCGGGGAGGCTCCGGCCAGCGCGAAACGCCGCTTTGGCACAATAAACCACTTTTACCACCGCAATTTTCTTTCCTTAACCCAGTCCGGCTGTAAAAACCAATTCGGGCGAAAATAAATTCGTGTATTTAGCCTCCTAAATCCTCACTCATAGCATAAAACCCAGGCTTTAACCTTATGTTGATTTTATTATTATTATTATTAACGATCCAGTTTGCATTCAAATCGCCCAGCTCTCCAAAACTCCGATATTTTTTCATTGAAAACCTCAAATCCTCCCCAAATCCCGGTGTTTTTCCCAGGTGCTTGACACATCCCTGGAGCCTCTGCAGCGTTGCATGAGGAAAAAACTCGTTGCAAGAAGGAGCAAACCCAGGAGTCTGCAAGAACCTCGAAGCACGGCTGGAAAAATAACGCAGAGATATTTAGGTGGGATTTGGAGGGGGGGAAAAAAGGAATTTTACTGGTAAATATTTGGAGCGGAGAAGATCGATACAGGCCGGTAACTGGGATTTTTGTCGGCCAGCAATGCGAAGCGGGCTGCTGGAAGAGCAGCTCGGCGGGGAATAAATCCCGGTGCCCGCGAGCAGCTCGAAAAATGTTAAATTTCGGGAAAATCCCCCAGGATCTGCAGAAGGGACTTTGCCCCCCACGCCCCGGCTTTGCCGAGCTTCCAAAGATCTTCGCAAAATCCCAAGGGAAATGTTTCTTGGCCACTATTCAACAAAAAAAATTGGAAAAATATCTTTTTGCCCGTTATTTTTCCCTTCTTCTCCAGGGGTGAAAGGAAAGAGAGGGGGAATTAACTTCAGGGAGCTGCCAAGGAGCCGGGACAACACCCAGGGAAAAGCGCTTTCTTCCACAAACCGAGGCGCATTTTTACTGGAACACTCAAGGACAGGTTCTCTATTTTTTTTAGATAGTGAATCTGGAGATCTGCAGCCATAAAAAGTGGTTTCTAGCCGGGATTTTTCCAAAAGTCGGTCATTTTACCCTCAGATCTTCAGGTGCTGCCACCAGAAGTGGTGAGAAGATGAACGGAGAGAAGAAATCGGAGGAGACCGGTCCCTAACCGAAAATTCACGGTTTTTCCCCCGGGAGGGCTCAGCTCGCCGGCTGCATCGGCGTGGGATGGATGTCACGGTGTCACGCAGGGTTCGGACACGGGGGGATCCCTGCAGGAGCCACCACACCGCTCCCATCGCCACCACACCGCTCCCTGTCGCCACCCACACCGCTCCCCATTGCCACCGCGCCGCTCCCCGTCGCCACCACAACGCTCCCCATTGCCACCACGCCGCTCCCCATTGCCACCACAACGCTCCCCGTCGCCACCACAACGCTCCCCATTGCCACCACGCCGCTCCCCATTGCCACCACAACGCTCCCCGTCGCCACCACACCGCTCCCCGTCGCCACCACACCGCTCCCCATTGCCACCACGCCGCTCCCCATCGCCACCACACCGCTCCCCATTGCCACCACACCGCTCCCCATCGCCACCGCGCCGCTCCCCATCGCCACCACACCGCTCCCCGTCGCCACCGCGCCGCTCCCCATTGCCACCGCGCCGCTCCCCATCGCCACCGCGCCGCTCCCCATCGCCACCGCGCTCCCAGGAGCTGCCTGCAGGTCCCACCGCCCCTTCCCCGCACTCGTGTGGGAATGTGAGTTCAATTCCCCATTTCTCTTCCCCTGATTTCTCCCCCCGTGGCTGTTTTGGAGCCCTTTAGCTCCAGAATTAAATGCTTTGTAATGGGTTGTGAATGCTTTGCCTTCCCACTTGATCTGCAAGGAAGAAGAGGGGATAAATACCGTCCTGAAGGGCTGAGGAGCCCAAACCTGCGAGTCGCCGGGATAATTAGAGAGGACATAATTATATATATATATATAATTATTCATCGCTGGAGAGACACAGCGTGGCACCGGCCCTTCCAAGCGAGCTGGGGGAAGGCGAAATACAAAGCGGGAGCGGGGATGTCTGCAATTATTTTGCAGAAAGATTTGATAAGGGACTCTTTGGGTTGGTTTTCTTTTTTTTTTTCCGGTTTGTTTTGGCTTTTGTTTTTAGCAAAAGGAGCAACGGTGAATTAATTGGAAAGTAAATAAAACGTGAGGCGTCCCCGAGGGCTTCGGCATCCCTCGCAGGCAGCGCTGGCCACTTTGCCGGGTTGGGTTGATTTTGGGGACAGGAGCGGGCGCAGGCGGAGTGGGGGCGGTCTGCTGGGAAAAAGGCCCGTACCGGAGTGTCCGAGACGGGGATAAATGGGATATAATGGGTACAGGGTGGGGAATGACTGCATGGATAGGTGGATGCATGGATAGATGGGTGCATGGGTGGGTGGAGGGAGGGATGGAGAGAGGGAGGGATGGAGGGATGCAGGGAGGGAGGGGTGGAGGGAGGGAGGGAGGGGTGGAGGGAGGGATGCAGGGATGGAGGGAGGGATGGAGGGAGGGATGGAGGTGTGGACGGAGGGATGGAGGGGGGGGAGGGAGGGATGCAGGGAGGGATGAAGGGAGGGATGCAGGGAGGGAGGGATGCAGGGAGGGAGGGATGGAGGGGGGGAGGGAGGGATGAAAGGAGGGATGCAGGGAGGGAGGGAGGGCAGGGAGGAAGGGATGGAGGGGGGGAGGGAGGGATGCAGGGAGGGAGGGATGGAGGGATGGAGGGGGGGGAGGGAGGGATGAAAGGAGGGATGCAGGGAGGGAGGGATGGAGGGGGGGGAGGGAGGGGATGGAGGGGAGGGATGCAGGGATGTGAGGGAGGGATGGAGGGATGGAGGGATGGAGGGGGGGGAGGGATGTGTCGCCCAGATTCTGCGTGGCTCCCAGTTTTACCCATTATTCCCAGTTACACTGCAGGCCAGCACTCTACATAAATGAATTTCGATTTTTATACGGATTTTCAGCTGATACGGGGAGAAACAAACCGCCCGCGTGGCTGGGATTCTCCTCGCCTCCCCCCGGCCTCCCAAGTGCGCTGCAGCTTCGGGGAGGGGGGAAGGGGGGGCGCGGGGAAGGGTGCCCCCCAGGACCCTCTGCCCCGAGGGGGACCCGCACCCGAGGGTGCCCGCTGTCTGCCTGGGTCCCCGGCCCTGCGTGGGTCCCCGCGGGCCCCACTCGCCTCTGGCAGCCCCAAGGCGGGGGGGGGCTGGGGGGGGGCGGAGGGGACCCTGGGGGGGGTTGGCGACTCGGAGCAGCATCACCCCAGCACCACCCCTGCCCTTGCCGAAATTGGACTGAATCAGGCAAACGGGGCTTCCACCTGAACGCCGAACCTCTTACAACCCCAAAAACGAATATAAAAGGGAAAAAACCCACACGTATTTTCGCTCCGTTTGCCCCCCCAGCCCCCCCCAGCCCGCAGAGCAGGATGAATCCTCACCCCAACCCACGCTGCATAGGAAAAACCCCACACGATTTCTATAACAGACTTCTGGAGGGTAAACCTCCGGATTCTGCAGCACCCAGAGCTCCTCCGGAGCAAAACTTCAGCCATCCCCCGAGTTAACTTTTTTCCCCAGCTCAGCAGACACAAACCCACCCCAGGGCCCCCCCCTCCTCCTCCTCCTCCTTCGTGGCTCTCCCCGAGGAAGGCTCCACCGCACGCACTTGCCGTTTAATGCTGAAAAGCCCCTGCGTGACAGTACAAAACCCGATTATTTTTTTTTGTCGGCTTGCAAAAGCACCTCCTCAGGGAGGGAAAAAAAAAAACGAGGAGGGGTTTTTCCACGTGTTTGAGGAGAGGAAAATCGCACAGCGAGCCGTGCGGGTCCCTCGTGGCGCGCGTCCGAGCCTGAGGAAGCCTTGGAGGACAGGGAGGAACACCACTTTTTTTTTGCCAATAATGGAGTAAAATCCTTTTTTTTCACCCCTTTTTAACCGAGTGCAGAATGAAAACGTATCTTGCTGGTGCCAAGGGGGGGTTTGCTGGTGCTTTGGATGCGCTCGGAGGAGCTGAGGGAGAGGGGTGGGAAGGCAGCAGCCCTGCCTGCCCCTGCCAGGGCCCCTTCGGCCCATCTTGAACCCCCAGATCCCTATTTGGGGTTCAACCCCGTGAAAGCAGAATTTCGTCAGGTTCTTGGCAGGTAGGACAGACTCTGAGGGTTAAAATGAAATCAGTGTTATTAATTGCCACGGAGGATAAATAGCCCTACCTGGGGGGGAGGCAGAGTCCCACTCCTGGGTGGAAATCCAGGTTATTCCCATCCAGGCGGAGAAGGATCCTGCAAAAAGGAAAACGGCCCATCCCGCGCACGACCCGCACACGTTTGGGGGGAAAAGACAGCGATTTCAGCCTCTCTCTGCCAAGGTGGAGTCATATATGATTTTATTTCCCTAAGCATTTTTCCTCCTCCAACATTCAGCCCAGCAAATAATTTTTGGAACAAGCTGGCATCTCTCCATTTACCAAAAATGTTTTTCGAAGAGAAACATCAGGCTTTTTTTTTCCCCCCCCTCCCCGTTTTTCTTGCTTCTTTGCTTATTGCATACATATTTTCCCTAGCTAATGCCTAATAAATCCCAGGTTTTCCAGAGTTACACTTCTCCCATCAGGATGTCGCTTGGAAATGGAGATTGCATCGCTCTTTTACGCTCGGTGTGAACGTGCGGGCATCGGTCGTGCCTATTTATCATTTATTTTCCTGTTTAACACACGCTAACCCCCAGTTTGGCAAACACAGTTCGTTTATGTTCAGCTTCTACCCCTGGAAATGAAACTCTTCAGTGTTTTGCTTTTGAAAATGTGAATAAACTTGGCCAAGAGCTCCCACTTTTCCCTCGCTATCCCTCCAAGCAGCTCCGAGGAATGAAATGTTTGGACATCAAGTGGACCAAGAAGTAAATAGTTTGGGTGGGAGAAGGGGAAAAACAGCCTTGAACACACAGTTCTCCTATAACTGGTGCTGAAGAGTATTTGGCAGAAGAAAGAAGGTTTCTTACACTGGCCTGGTGTTAGGCTCCGTCCTTCCAAACGCATCTTGAGTTAATTCGGTACCAGAGATGGGGGAGAAAATAACCCCGGATCGCTGCAATCCCACGGCCAAAAAAAAATAAATAAATAAAAGCAAGCCTCTGTATTTTAGAGCACTTACAAAGAAAGAAATTAAATGACATTTAGGGGGAAAAAAATCAAGCCTCATGCAAGCGCAAAGGGCTATAAAGCACCTGAGCGTCCCCCCGCTCCTCTCCTCCGCTTTCTCTCCCCGAGAATATGAAGGCAAAAATGATGAGAAGCGATAATTCCGCTCTCCAGATACCACTTTGTTGACACCAGCCAGACCAAATGGCCCCCTTTTCTTTTGTCAATGCTTCAGGCGACCTCCTGTTTTAACTTGGAATTGAACTTGGACTTCCGACCAGACAGGGGCCCTAAATTGAGGCAGATATTTTATTTGTCTGTCTCTCAATCGCTGAGTCAAGAAGTACCTATTGCACAGGGCCGGCGTGGAAATAATAACAATAATTAACGGTGGGGAATTGCCAAGAGCTGGGACATTCCGCAGTGGCTGTAAAAAAGGGAAAAAAAAAAAAGCCCTTATTTGCCTCAAAAATGTGGTGTCGCCGTGGGAGGAGGGATGGGGGGGAGAGAAGGGGCTGCGGGATTTTGGGAGCCCCCCCCCCCCCCCGATGCCACATCCCCGAGTTTGTCACCCCTGGGGTGATGGGTCAGATGAGCGGGACCAAGGGGTATTTATCCCTCTCCTCCACTTTAGCAGGGTTTTTTGGGGGGGGGGAAAGGGGATAAAACACGATAATAAAGCCACGGGGTTGGAGACAGCGAGGTTTGGCTTTGCAAATCCACCTCTGGCCCTGCCTTGGGGCGAGGGGATTTTATATATATGTAAATATATATAAATATGTATATAAATATATATTTTATTACATATATTTTTCCCCCTTTCTGGATAGCAAAATGCAGGGAAGCCAAAGCAAAACACGCAAAGAACATCCTCAGGATTTAGCAGCCCCTTCCCCAAGCTGGGGGGTGCTGGGGGGTGCTGGGGGGGGTGCTGGGGGGGTGCTGGGGGGTGCTGGGGGCAGGCTGGGCTGGCGGCTAAAAAAACCCCCCAAGACGACCAAGAAAAAAAGGCTGCACAAAAGCCTCAGGGGGCCCGGCTGCAGACGGGTCGGGGGGGGTGGCAGGTTCGGAGGGAGAGGAGCCGGATCCGCTCGGGTCAGGCGCGATTCCGACACCCGCCGAGGCCGGGCCCAGGCCGGGGGGGCGAGGGGGGAGTCACCCGCTACGGGGTTTCCTCCCTCGATGCATCTTTCCTCCTCTCTCCCTCTCTCTTTAAAAAGCATTTCAATTGAAGATTTAGGTAGGAGTTTATTTGCTTTTTTTTTTTTTTTCATTCCCTCTATAAACATCTCCAATGCAAGAGGGGGGTGAAAAAATTGCTGCTAACCCCAACGGCTTAAAACTCTTTTTTTTTCTTCCCTCCCCTTTTTTGGGGGTGTTTTTTTCCGTCCCTTTTTGGGTGCAATGCGTCAAGGCAGAGAGGACTGTATTCAATCTTTTCCTGCTCTATTTCGGGCATTGCTTTTGCAAGAATGCTGCTAAGGCTTGGCCGCAGCCTCCAGCCTCCCTGGTTGTATTAATTCAGCAAAGAGCTGAACCAGGGATGTTAGGATTTATTTTTCTCTCTCTCAAAAAGAAAAAAAAAAAAAAAAGCACGCAAAGTTTGGGAAAAGAAGTCGGCTTTGGCTTTTATTTATCCAAAGCACATTTTGAACAAAGCCTGGGAAAGCTTTCCTTGGATTCCTCTGCAAGAATATGAGATTTAGTGGAATAGTTTCTTCACTAAATTGGTACTCCAGTGGGAAAATCGTATGTTGATCTCAGGCTTTCTCATACCACGGGCTCTAATTTCCCTGCGGGCTCAAAAGTTAAAATTCTCCTCCTTTATTCCCCCCCCCCCCCAAAAAAAAAAAAAAAAATCAATGGAAAAGCAACTTTTCTTTCCCAATCTAGGTAGGGATTTTTCTGCGCGGGTGCATCGTGGTCGAGAGGCTGCGAGCGGCTGGAGCCGATTTTCCTTCAATAAAACTCATACCTTGGCCGTTTTCCTTTGTATGGGAGATGTCTGGAGGTGGGAAGAAGCGGCAAGGCGGTTTTCCTCCAGAAAATGGTGTGTCGAGGGGGGATTTCGAAATCTTTCAGACAACAATGATGGAGGGAAAGGGGGAAAAATAAGGTTAAAAAGGGGAAAATTTAAAAAGGCAAAGAAAAATCCCCACGTGCCGCAGATTTGCGGTGAATTGTTTTCAGCCATCCCCTAACTGAAATAAAGGATTTGCCTTTTTTTCTTTATTCTCATCCAGCCTTTTTTTTTTTCCTCCTGGGTATGTGGATAATAAAAAGGGATTTTATCATAAAATTGCATTTTATTTGGGGTGAGATTTCCCTGGCCTGGAGAAGCAGAGCTCGACTTTGAGCCCCGTTAGATGTGCACGAACGCGCTCTGTAGGTGTTTGGCCACAGAGACATCGGTATTTTCAGGGCAAAAGTTCCCTTCACACGTTTGGGGCAGAAATCCCTCTTTTTGAGACTTTGCCTTGAATATCTGCAAGCCAAATTAGCTTTTTAACAAACGCAATAGATTGACAACCTCAAGATCTCCGGCTGCAAACAGGCGTTCACCTGCAAATCTGTGTTCAGCCCTAAATGCCCGTGGTTTATTTTTGAAAGGGGAGAGCGGCAATAAAGAAAATGGCTAATTTAAAGGAGAAAGGGTAGAAAACTGCCTGCAAAACCAGCAGCTAAACTGCTGGAGATAAGGTAATGAGAAACAACTTGCAGTTTGGCAAAGCAGGAGAGCTGGCCACCACGAGGATATATATAATTTTTTTTCCCCATGGACTCGGAGATGAATCTCTTTCTCTCTTCTTTTCCAGCCGGAATAAAAATAAAGAAGTAAATACACTGAATTTCTCCCAGGGTTTGTCTTCAAGCGGCAGAGAAAGGGAAGGGGAACCAGGCAAACCCATACTTGTCTTCAGAAGAAGAAAATTCAGCTTCTTTCTTCTCGGAGCCCGCTGGTAGCCAGAGAGGGAACCGCTCCCTGCAGAAATATCCATATAAAACCTTTTCCCGAGCAAACTGCAAGCCTAGAGCCGGCGTGGGGATGAGAAGGGGGAATTTCTAAGTCAATCTTATTTGATATTGGTCAATTTTCCCTCTTCTTTCCCTAATTTAAAGAATAATCCTGCAAATGGGATGCTGCGGGGATGGGGTGTGAGCGATGCGGACTCTGCCAGCCTTTTTCTATAAATGCACAAGCGGAGGAATATTATACTTTAAAAAGAGCTTGGGGGAAAAAAATGCTATATATATATATAAAAAGCAAAAACCTAACCTAACGAGCGGGTCTCACATCTGCTCTTATTTCTAATTGCTCCTTCCCCTCTTCCTATTTTTTATTTATGGGTGCCCCTCTCCTAAGCGGTTCCACATTTTGGTGGGGATAAACGTCCCTGAGCTGGGCTGGGCTCATTAAACCCAGCGCCACCGCGGGCAGAGCCGCCCTGGAAAGCTGCGGAATGGCAAGAAATGGCCAAAAAAGGAGCATTTGGGAAATGAAATCCTGAATTTCCGAGCTGAGGGTTGGTTTGCCCATCGACCCTCCTCCTCCTCCCTTCCCAGCCACCGACCCTTCCCCAGGAAACCACCGCTTTCACTGTGATTTTTCTCCTCTGTTACCTCTAGAAAAAGACGGTTTTCTCTTGGATTTTTCTTTTTCTCTTGTTTTTTTTTTTCTCCCCCGCCCCTCTTTTTCTCTTGTTCTTTTCTCTTGTCTCTCGTTCTCGTCTCTTTTTCTCTGTTTTCTTCTCTTTCCCCTTGTTTTCACCCCCTCTCCTAGTTTTCGACGTGCAACCCGCCCCAACCCACCGAATTACAAAATTCAGCCTTTCACTAAACCGATATTTCCCCGGGATACGGAGTGGAAATGCCCTTCCCCAAACCCGCCAGCGCAATTTGCACTTATTTCTAATTTATCGTGGGCTCTGCCTTCCTCAGGGCTCCTACCTTCACTCCCGAGCGCCTCGGCACCGAGCCCTGCCCGCTGCCTGCCCGCTGCCTGCCCGCTGCCTGCCCGCTGCCTGCCCGCTGCCCGCTCCGCGCATCCCCCGTTCCGCCCCTATTGCCCTTACCATAAATCTTTACATTTTTAACATTTAATCCCCTTCCCACGCCGCGCAGATCGGACATATGCTACAAAATGTTAACTACTTCATAAAAATTAAAGGGGGGAAAAAAAAATCGAGGGCTGCTGGGGGGGGAAGGGGGGTTTTGTTCCCTTCCCCTCGACGTGGCGGACACCCGGCTTTAATTTCGGTAGCATTTCTTGCTCGGCTCCTTCCATCGCCCCTCCGATCCGTGTGGATCTTGGGATGGGGAGGGATGTTTCTCCTGGGTGATTGCTGGATGGACTCACAGCGCTTCGTGAAATTCAAAGGATGCGGGCATGGCTTTTATTGGGTTTATGTTTTTATTTTATTTTATTTTATTTTATTTTATTTTATTTTATTTTATTTTATTTTATTTTATTTTATTCTATTCTGTTCTATTCTGTTCTATTCTATTCTATTCTATTCTATTCTATTCTATTCTATTCTATTTTATATTTTATTCATTTCATTTCATTTCATTGTACTTTATTTCATTTTATTTCATCTTATTTAATTCTATTTCATTTTATTTTATTCCATTCCGTCCCGTCCCATCCCATTCCATCCCATTCCATCCCATTCCATTCCATCCCATCCCGTCCCATCCCATCCCATCCCATCCCATCCCATCCCATCCCATCCCACCCCACCCCACCCCACCCCATTTTCATTATTTTTATTCCCCCGCCCCCCGCAGCCTCTTTCATCCCCACTTTCACCCCAGGTCCGAGCCCTGGGAAGGCGCCGCGCCCCCCCCAGGCCCCCCAGCCCTCAGGGGGACCCTCGGCCTCCTTCGCCTTGAACTTGGACTTCGACGGCTCTTCAGGACGCCGAAAATCGGTTCATTGAGAACCGGCCTCCGCCCTTCCCGGGGTCCCCCCGCGGGGTGGGCTCCCCCCGCGCCCGGGGCTTGGGGGGGCCGAGGGGGTTTTGCTTTTTCCCAGCTTTTTGTTGCTATTGGGAGGAGCTGGAAGAGGAGGCGCAGGAGGCGAATTTCCCCCCAAACCCAGCAGCACCGGGGGGGGAGGGGGTCCTGCGTGGGTGCGCACCCCACGGGGGGGGGGGACAGTCCCTGGGAGGAGTCCCCTCTCCCGGCACCCCCACAAATATGGGGGGGGGGGGCAAATGCAGCGCAGGCGGAGCTCCCCTCCCTTCTCACAGGCTAAGGCGCTAAATCCCTTACAAATATATAATTTTTCCCACTTTTCCCTCTATTTCTATGTTTTGGGGTGCTGGAGGTCTCCCAGCTTCCCCCCTCCCTTACCAGCTCCTCCCACGGGGGTTCCCAGGGCTGTGACCCCCCCCCGCTGCCTCCCCCCGGTCCCCAGCCACCAATTTGCCATTTTTCTCCTTTTTTTCCCCAATTCCCGGGCCCGGGCCCGGTTTATGAACTAATTCCCGTTTTTACAAACCAGCCGGGCCCAACCGACCCCCCCGTGCGCCCCCCGAAATATTTATCACCGCACTATTAAATATCAATAAATCCCCCCCCCCCCCCGCGCGCTGAATGGGTGAAAATCAAATTATTTCGGTGTCGGGCAGGGAAATTGGCGGGGGGGGAGCGTTTGGGGCAGAGTTTTTGCTTTTTAAATTATTTTTTCGCGCGGGGGAAAGGACTTTGAGAAGGAAAAAATAGTCAAGAGGTTCCACCCCACCCCCCCAAAAAAAAAGGGGGGGCGTGATTTTTGGCCACCGTGGGGGGGTTGTCTGTCGTTTCCCCTTGAAATATCGCGGGTGGGTGGTTACCCTTGTGCCCCCCCGCCATGTATCGCTTAAAGCATCCTTCCCCCACGCCGAAACACGCGGCGGGGGGGGGGATCCTTAAAAGAAAGGATTTGTGTCTCGCGTCCCCCCCCACGCGTTTTTTCGGGGTGTCCGTGGGGACACGGGGCTGGGGGGGGGGGGTTCGTCCCACCGCAGCCACCACGCGTGGGCAGGGACACGCGTGGCTCTTTGTGCACCCCCCCCCCGACGGGGCGGGCACGAGTGGGGGGGGGGAAGGGGGAAGCCCTCGCCAACCAATGAGCGTGGCGGCGGGGTCACGTGGGCGGGGACACGTCGGGGCGGGGGGGGGCCGCGGGTGGGCGTGGCCGCGGGGGATTTCTTAATGGAGCGGCGGCGGCGGGGCGGCGGCGCATGCGCGCGGGGCGCCGATATGTTGGGGGGGTCGTGGGGCGGCGGGGCGCGGCGTGGAGCTTCCCCCGACGGCGGCCGAGGAGGAGGAGGAGGAGGAGGAGGAGGAAGAAGAAGAGGAGGAGGCGGCGGCGGCGGAGGCGGCAGCGGGAGCAGCGCGGCATGACATGACGGCACCGCTCGGCCTCCCCCCGCGCTGGCCCGACGGCCTCGCCTGCCGCTGCGAGGACGCCCCGCGGGAGAAGAACCGCATGGAGGGGCTGGGGCACTGCCGGGAGATGATGCCCCACGCGGGACTCGCCGTGCCCACCGCCCCGCCGCCGCCGCCGCAGGGGGCCGCGTACGCCGAGCTGGCGGCCGCCGAGCCCCCCCGCCAGTGCCCGTCGGGGGCGGCTTCCAGCGCGGCGCTGGGCTACGGTTACCCCTTTGGTGGGGGCTACTACGGCTGCAGGCTGTCCCACTCCCACGGAGTCAACTTGCAGCAGAAACCCTGCGCCTACCACCCCGGGGAGAAGTACCCCGAGGCCGGCGGGCCTCTGCCCGGCGAGGAGCTGCCGTCGAGGGCCAAAGAATTCGCCTTTTATCCCGGTTTTCCCAGCTCCTACCAGGCGGTCCCTGGCTATTTGGACGTGTCGGTGGTACCGGGGCTCGGGGGTCACCCGGAACCGAGACACGACGCTTTGCTTCCCATGGAAGGCTACCAACACTGGGCTCTTTCTAATGGCTGGGATGGGCAAGTGTACTGCTCCAAAGAGCAATCGCAGTCCGCACACCTCTGGAAATCACCTTTCCCAGGTAGGCTGCTCCGGGAACGGCCGCGCTCGCCTGCTCCCCGACCGCCAGCTCCACCGGAGGTGTGGATGTGCGTGTGCGCGATGAGTGTGCCCAGACACACACACACAGAGATACCTCTGTGCCTCTATATGTAATTAAAGGGAAAGAAATGGCTCTGGAATGCCTCCTGTGCAAGGCAATGTGTATGAACATGTATGGGAAAGAAGGTGAAGCAATCATTTCTGAATCAAAATACTCGCCGTGAGCTTGCTTGGAAAGTAACTTTGCCGTTTAATTCTTCCCTTTCTTCTCTCCTCCCTCTTTTTGCCTCACCTAGAGAGCCTCTCTCGGTGCCTTTCCCTTCATTTTCCCCGCTGCTTGCCGCTTCGCTAAGTGCGGAAAGCTTCAAAAGGAAAAAAAAAACCCACAAAAAAACCCCATCTCTAGTGGTTCAGTCGAATGAGAAGTGTCGGGGGCTGGGACAGTAAATCATATCGCAATTACGCACAATTATAGGCAATAGGTGTCAAGTGACAAATGAATCTGTTCGGAGGGGAAGGAGGGAGGCAGAGGGCTCGGGGGGACCGGCGGGGCTTCTCCGCCAGGTCAGGCAGGGACCCTGCCCGCCTGACAGCCCGCAGGCAGCCGGGGAGGCGAAACTCCTCCTCGGAGCATCCTTTAGCCCAGCAAATCCCTCGCTCCCTTCCCCTCCCGGTCCCACCGGGCCCGGCCGGCTCCGTGCCCCGACGGCAGCGGCGGGAGCAAGGTGATGGTGGGTGCTGCCTCCCGGACTCCTGCCAGCCCCCCGGTCCCAGCCTTGGGTGGGGAAGGACGGGGGTGGGGGGGAATAACCACAATAAAGGGGGGGGGGGGACCCTACAGCATCTCGGCTGGAGAGAAGGGACGGATGGCGTTAGTCCTTGGGGGGGCAATGGGGGGACACACATCGGGTTATGTGTTTCCCTTCTTCGGGACAAAGAGGGAGGGAGGAATGGGCTTTCCCGGGAGATTTTTGGGGAGGGGGGGCCGGAATTTGGCGACGCGTTGTTGGCTGCATGATGTGGGTTATTTTGGGGGGGTCGTCGCATTCAAGCTGTATTTGGGGCCCCCATTGCTTCCTCTGCCCATCGCCTGCGGCTCTGACGAACCCCCCTCCGAAGGAGATTCCTGCCCCCCCCGACACCCTCAGCACCCCAAATTCGCCCCCCCCAAGGAGCCGGTGGCCCCCACAGCTCCCCCAGGGGCTCCCCAATTAACTCCTGTCAGCCATAATTGGGGCTGCGCTGCCTGCCGAGGAGAGCTCGCCTCCATCTTCCTGCTCCAGCCAGCTGGGTCACACCTTTGCGGCGAGGAAATTCGGCCCCCAGGTCGCCCCCCCACCCTGGCAGAGGGCTGGGGATGCCCAAAAGCTTGGGGGGAGCTTTGCCCCCCCAAATACCGGCAGAGCAGGGGGCAAGATGCTCCCCGCATCCCTGCTGAACGCGTTCCCGATAGCCCCTTTGCAAAGCACAGAGCATCTCCCCCTCCTCACCGCCCGCAGAAGGCACTGGGGGGGGGATGGGGTTATTTTTGCTGGGTTTGCCCCCCCCCAAGCCCCCCGAGGGGGGTCCTGGGCTGCACCACGCCGGCGGGAGGGGCTGGGGCGCGGGGGATGCACTTGACTCTGCACCGAGCTCGGTGTTGGGGGGTGCGCATCTGCGGGGATCCCCCGGGAGATTTGCTGCTGAGTGGAAAAAACACAAAAATAAGGGGGTAGGGGGGAAGAAAAAGGAAGAAGGAAATAGGGGAGAAGCTCTAGACATTGTCCAAAATCTCTCCGGTTGTGGGTCCCTTTGATTATCCGCGCACATTCCTCTGCGGGCTGACTTGATGCTCCTTGTTTATCAGCGTGAACAGTGCCGCCAAGAAAAACAGGCTTTCACCACGTGAATTATGAACATTATGTGATTATTGCTGTTATTATAGCACTATTCCCCTCCCTGGATGCATTTTCTGCCTGTCTTGTCTCTTTTCCCTCTCTCTTTCTCTTCCCTCGCATTCCTCCACTCTTTATTCTCCTTTTTCCCCCCTTTCTTTCTCTCCCCGATGTGCAGAAATCCCCACCGCACGCCCCGGGATGCAGTAAACACCCCTCTTCCTTATACATATATATATATTTTTATTTTTTTTTTTTTAATCCAGACGTGGTCCCCTTACAACCCGAAGTCAGCAGCTATCGGAGGGGACGAAAAAAAAGAGTCCCTTACACCAAAATCCAACTGAAGGAGTTGGAAAAGGAGTACGCGGCCAGCAAATTCATCACCAAAGAGAAGCGGAGGAGGATTTCGGCCACCACCAACCTGTCCGAGCGCCAAGTGACTATCTGGTTCCAGAACCGGAGGGTCAAGGAGAAGAAGGTGGTGAGCAAATCCAAGACAGCGCATCTCCACGCCACCTGACAGAGGATAACTTTGGAGGAGAATGGGGCGAGGAAAAGGAAGCAAGAAGCGTAAATATTTATCTGGTAGTTTGTCTGATGCCATCATTCGGACTCTGCTGATTCCCATTCATTATTTAAAAAAAAAAAAAAGATAGTAATCGACATTCGCAAATGCACACGCGCATCTCACCCCCCCAAAACCACCGAGCGCATCTTTGATTTATCCCTCTGCCCCGCTCTGACTGTGAAAACCCCAGTTTTGCCCTGAGAAATCCATCGATAAGGTTAAACTGTGTATATTTTTAAAAGAAAATAATAATAAGCTAAGAGTGTAGCTACATTAAAGGAGAGACGAACTCCGAGTGTCGCCCTGTAACGCTGTATAGTCCGACCCCTCGCCAGTCCTTCATATCGCGGGCCATTTCACCCACCGATGTGTAAATGTATGGAGAACCTATGGCAAAGTTGCATCAGCTTCGTGTTTGCTCGGCACTAGGGACCGAAATTAAGAAATAAGGCTGCTATTGTGGGAAGAAACCCATTGCTCGGTGTCGCTTCGATAGCCCAACCACTGATGGTAGGTCCCAGATGGAAGCGAGCTGCTGTACGAGAGGATTTGGGGTACGTGCTCACGAGGGTTTCTATATCTCTGCCATAAAACTGGAATGTCTGTTCTCCGCCGACAAGATGGAAAATGCACAATATTGTCTTTGGGGTTTGTTTCTTTCCCTCTCTGACCCGGCTAATTATCGACAGTGTTCTTTGGATATGTAAAAGCATTTTTTTTTTTTTTTAATGTCTTGTATATGTATATAATATTGTGGTGTCCAGATGATATGTACCGACTGCAGATGACATTTCTTAAAAATAAATATCTTTTTTTGTTGTTGTTTTGCCTGGAGGAGAGGCTCTTTGTGCACCTCTTTGTAGCCCTGTGCCTCTCCCATCCCTGCCTCCAGCCGCCTCCTCTCCCCAGCGCCGCAAGCGCAGCCCGGGCCGGAGCCTCCGCAGAGAAAGGCTGAGGAAAAAGGGGGAACTCGGGCAAATTTGGGCAGAAACCGCTTAAGAAGGGCTCCCCGGGAGCCGCGAGGGGCGGATGTGTGTCCCCAAGGCGGCGTGTTCCCAGGGGGAGTAAAAAGCGGAGAAAATAAATTGAACCGACCGAGTGCTTTTTTATTTAATTTTTTTTTTTTAATTTATCATTTTCCCCCCTTTATTTTCTCCTTGTTTTCCTCCCCCCCGCAATTACCCCGGCTGAAAACGCGATGACTTCCCCGAGACGCTTCTAATCTCTTCCCATCTCCCTCCCAAAGGCCGCGTTTCGCCAAACCAGTTTGACTCCAGATAAAAATCTCCCAAGCTGCCCTCGCCCCGCCGAGCAGCGCCGCGGCCCTCCCCGCTCCGCACCCGCGGAGCTTACGCGGCCCCGAAGCCGGCCGGGCAGCTCGGAAAGAAATACGAGAAAGGAAATTGTTTCCATAGGCGGATTACAATCTACCTTAATATCTGCTAGATTTAATCACCTCGTTAAATGATCAAAAGGGGAGGGGAAGGGGGGAGAAAGGCTTTGGGAGGGATGTAACCTAAAACAATGTTATTGCGGGTTAAATTTGCGCGGGCGCGTAGTGCTGTGAGGGGGCAGAGAGCAGGCACAAGCTATAGAAAGCTATACGAAGAAAGGATTAGCACTGGTGTCCGCAGAAATGCGCCTGTAGGTACACCAGGTGTTCGAGCTGGTGTGCGTAAGTGCGCATATATCTAATATATACACACGTTTATACAGAGGGATATAATGGCATGCGCATATAACCGCGTACGTCCGGTTTTTTTTACGATCTGGGCGTCGGTGTATATATATTTTATATATATATGTTACACGTATGTGTGCCGGGCTTGGCGGTGTGCGTGTAATTTGTATAAGTCTGGGTATTAAGGCGATCTGTGTATCTCTGTGTATAGGGCTATCACGTATAATCTACCGCAGGTAACAACGTGTCTGTACTAGATACATAAATATATATATATATATATATCTCCAAGTGCACCCCTCTACATTATTACATGAAATAGCGAGTAGATAATATGTATGTGATATATATAAATTTATATATATATATATATATGCAAGTGCACCCCTCTACATTATTACATGAAATGAACGGTAGATAATATGTATCTTATATATATAAATTTATGTACATATATATATATATATGCAAGTGCACCCGTCTACATTATTCTATGAAACGGTGGGCAGAAAATATGTATCTTATATATATAAATTTATATATATATATGCAAGTGCACCCCTCTACACTATTATATGAAATGGTGGGTAGATAATATGTATGGTGTATATATATGTATGGTGTGTATATAAATTTATACATATATATGCAAGTACACCCCTCTACACTATTATATGAAACGGTGGGTAGAAAATATGTATCTTATATATATAAATTTATATATATATAGGCAAGTGCACCCCTCTACACTATTATATGAAATGGTGGGTAGGTAATATGTATGGTGTATATATAAATTTATATATATATATATATGCAAGTGCACCCCGCTACATTATTTTATGAAATGGTGGGTAGGTAATATGTATGGTGTATATATAAATTTATATATACATATGCAAGTGCGCCCCTGTATATTATCATCCGAAGTGGTGTGTAGGTCTCCTTTGCGGTCTCTCACGTGTGTTTAGTGCGGTAGGTATGTGCCTATGGGCGCCCATATAGCTTTATAAAGGCGTCTGAAGGACAGCTGCGGGGGGGTCCCCCCAGCGCCTATGGCTCAGTGCCCTATGGAGCCCACACCGCCGCCAGAAACGCCGGGAAAGCCCCCTATGGATGTGGATGCTTCCCCAAATCTCCAGAAAGGTGGGAATGGGGCGAACCGGGGGCCGGCTCCCCTCCTCCCAGCTCCCCAGCCCTTGGGGGGGGCGGCAAAAAGGGGGTCCCTGGTTTCTGCCCCCCGCTCCCTGATTCCTCCCAGCGCGCAGCTGATGAGCGGGGGAACCCGGGGCTTGATCTGGCGGTGGGTCCTGCATTTATTTTGGAGAACTTCGGTGGTTTGGAAGTAACGGCAGAGCTTGAATTCTTTTTTTTTTTTAATTTTATTTTGGAAAAGACGCTCAGCTAGGAAATATCGCAATACCTTGAGAAACCCATCGCCGCTGTTATAGCGGGATTAAATCGTTGGTAAAACCAGCCCTAACGCACGAGAGCCACGAGAATATGTGTTTTGGGTGTTAAAAAAAAAAAAAAAAAAAAGCTCTTCCTCTTAAAAAAAAAAAAAAAAGGCAGCTTGCTGTGTGTGCAGACACTGCAAAGCCCGAGAGCAACTCCAGACAAGCCCAAATCCGACATCCCGACAGCCAGCGTGCTGCTCGCTGGGGCTCCGCTCTTCCTCCCTGTCCCTGAATTTCACCAGCTCTGGGGAAAAAAAGTTGGTGAAAGGGAGGTTATTCAGTGAGGGTTATGGGAGGGAAGGAGGGGATATGGATAAATACTTTTTTTTTTTCTTTACGGATGCGGGTAATTGAGCCCAAGTTATTCCCGGAGTTTCCGATTCTGGAAGTTTTTGTCAATTGTGGTTTAATTTTGTTGGAGGGGGAGAGGGCTGTCTGTGTGTCGGGTTGTGTGTCAGCCGCTCTTTCAACTGGTGTGGGAGGAATTAAAAGGGGGGAGGAGGGAGAAAACAAACGCAAAAACAGAGAAGAAACAAGAAATTCATTCATTGCGCTTCAGGGCACCAAGGGGGTTTGATGCTCTTGGTTGGCAGATACTGGCCGGACGGTGAAAGCGGGCGGCCTCCTGCCGTTGCCCACCTTTCCCACCATATTTTAAAATATTTGTATTTTTTCTGTGCCGCTCGACCCCTCCATCCCCCCCTGGGGGCTGCACCCCCGCCCCAGAGCCGGGACAGCGCACGGATGCAGGCAGGCGACGCTGAGGTACCGGCAGGGATTTGGGGGGGGGGTGTAGACCCCGGGGAAGGGGGACCCCGGTCCCGCCGTGCTCAGGACCTCGGGGTTCAGCCCCCCCCAAGTGGGGCTGGGTCCTCCCCCGCCGTCGGGGTTGGAGGCGGGTGGGGGTGGCGGCGGGACGAGGTCAGGATGGGACCCTCAGGGGCAAAGAGGGATCCCGGGGGCTCCGGATGGACAAACCTTCCCCTTCCCCTCTGCACACATGCACGGACACTCGGTCCTCCCTTTAATCCCGGCGATTTTGGTGAAAAAAATACGTTTTCGGGGCTGGTCGGAGAAAAAGAATACCCTCGTTTAAGTGTTGAGTTAAATCCTTCCTACTGGTCCTGGGTAGGCTTGGTTTGGGTTGTTTTTTTCCAGAAAAAGGACAAAATAGGATCTACAACTCAAAGTTACTTGGTCATCCTCTTCCAAGGGCTTTGGAGGAGGCACTTGCCTGGAGGGGAAGAAATGCCAGGAAAAATTGCCAGGAACCGCTCGTTATTTGCCTGCTGAAGTTCCGCGGGCGCGGAAGCCGAGCTCCCCCGGCCGTCACCCCCCCCGGACACAAATCCAATGGATTTCTACCTTTTCCCACTTATTTCTCCACACTCCCGCTAGGAAACGGCATCGGGAAACGCTCGCTTCTCTCCTTGCTTGTTTATCCATGAACGCCCTGCCCGTAGCTCGCTGGGTATTAGGTCAGCAGGCCGTGACGTCACTCCTGTAGTACCCTTGACCGTGACTAGGCGTTGTTTGACCTTGACATCACGAGCTGCGGGGATAATAAGCGAGGGGACCCTCACCCTTGATCTTCCCCTCGCCCGCCAGCCCCAGGCCGCTCCCGCGCCTGTTTGCAGATGAACCCGGCGGGGCTGGAAGTCCGGGCGGGCGGGCTAATGGCCAACAATAAAGCCCTGAAAGGGAAGTTTCCCAAGTTTAGCCTTTTCTTTCCTTTGTAGCCAGGGCTTTGAATAACTTCCCAACCGCAGCCTTTATGCTAAAATCCCGGACAAGGGATTTCCCTCGCCCTGCTTTTTTTTCGTGCCATTTTCTTCTTGTTTTCTTTTCTCTTTTTTCTTTTCTCTTTTTTTCCCCCTCTTTTTTCTTTTCTCTTTTTTCTTTTCTCTGTTTTCTTTTCTCTTTTTTCTTTTATCTTTTTCCTTTTCTCTTTTTCCTTTTCTCTTTTTTGTTTTATCTTTTTCCTTTTCTCTTTTTCTTTTCTCTTTTTTCTTTTCTCTTTTTCCTTTTCTCTTTTTCCTTTTCTCTTTTTCCTTTTCTCTTTTTCTTTTCTCTTTTTCCTTTTCTCTTTTTCCTTTTCTCTTTTTCCTTTTCTCCTTTTCTCTTTTTTCTTTTCTCCTTTTTTCTTTTCTCTTTCTTTCTTTTATTTTTTCTTTCTTTTTTTTTTTTTTTAGTCGCTCACGCTCCCACCTATTTTCTTCCCAATCCATTTTTAAAGAATCACTTCCTAACCTGGAGGGCGAATTCTGCTCTCGCAGCCCTGTGCTCGGTGCAGAGGTGAGTATAACTCTTGCTGGTTAACTTTCTATTTCTTATGGAAGCGCTTGGTCTTAAAAAAAGACGATTACTTGTGTTTGTTGGTTAGCAGCAAAAGAGAAGAGACTTCCAAAGGCTTTGCCAAGAAGTTATTTCTTAAGACACTGACAGCAACCCGGTGTGTGTGTACACAGAGCCCACAAACTCCTACTCCTTGCTTACGAACTGCCGTGCCTGCGCGGTTCGGCACATTTGGGGGAAGCCTCGCCTTTATGGGTATTTAAGAATTATATCCAGCAAAATGTGGTGGCTGCTGTTGCCTCCACCCCGGGGGAAGCCGCTGCCTGGCAGGGAGCTCAGCCGGCTCAGCCCAGGGCCGGACCAGCCGTGGGTTTCATACACTCCCTTTCCTCCCCACCGCTTTCTCTTCCTTTACAAGGAACATTAAATAAGTGAGATCACGCTTTTTCAGGCTCTCCAGTTGCGATTTGCTCAAGAGTGGTGAATTCTAGACCATTAACCGGTTTGTTGTTTCAGTTGTTGGGGGGGCTCAGCCCTCCAAGGGAATTACAGTAGGAAACGCCAGCTTCTCACCCAAAACGGAGCTGGCGGACAAAGCAAACTTCCCCAAAGTTGGGACTAAACCTTTGCCTTACAAAGGATGCAGGCATCAGTTTACATTAATCTAATAGGAGGAGAAGATCCTCTGCTGGCAAAGCTGGGGAAAAATATAATGATATTCCAGGCATTTAACTATTCCCTGCACCGAGGCTGGGACCTGCCTCCGTTAAACTGAAAGCTGCCCCAGATGATTTGTGTATTGGATGAGCTGAAGTGTCGTAGACGTTTTTATTCGCATCCATTTACCATGTTTCCACGTTAATTTTTTTTTTTTTTTTTTTTTTTTTTTGCCCAGCTCCTGCGTATCCCAGCTTCTTCTCTGGATGCCCATAAGGTGCCTCGCACCCTTCTCTCTCTGAGAGGTGCCTGTGGGCACCCATTTTCCACAGCAGAAAAAGCAGCCGGGGCAGGTTTCCATGATATATAGCTACCCCGAAATAACAGTTCTGTGGGCTTCCCAAAGCCTGTCTCTATTTTATTCCCCGTGTCATGTATCTACATATTTATTCTAAATACTTCCCTTTTGACCCTGGCAGCCAACTTCTTGTCCGAGTCCCCGCAGCTCCTTACAACTCCCACCCAATTTGGGGGGAAATTCGGCGGAGCGGAAAAGTTGGATCTGTTTTTCCAACCTGCATACGCACAAGGAGACCTTTTAATTTGCTCCCCCTTTTCCAGGCAGAAAGATGCAATATAGGTGTTGCAGACTATTTTTGCCCTATGAGGCTTAAATTTCGTGGTCTTTTCTGGGAGAAAAACTGAAAGCGGGGCTAAGTCCTTCCCATCTGAAACGTAAATATTTGGCTGGGGCCATCAGGCTGGGGTCATTTTTATTGATTTGATTTTGATTTTTTTGATTTCTTGAAGAGAGGAGGGTGGAGGGCGGGGGAGCAAGAGGCTGCTCAAGGGGGAAGATGAAATGCGGGAGGGGGAGAAGGGGAAATTTGATTTCTCACGCTGGGTAGAGAGGGGCTGCGGGTTGCGGTGGTGCCAGACGGGAAGAGGAGGAAGGGAGGAGGGCGGGGATGAAGCCCTCAAACAGGGGAAAAAAGGGCAAAGCACAGAAAAGTCAGCCCCAAACTTGGGGCTGTTGTTTTCCCCGAGCAGGGAGTGATGCTCACCCGAGACAGTCATTAGCATAAGATGTCGATCCTATTTACTACACTAGACAGTGACCTTGAACTGAGACGTTGCAATCTTGCTTTTCCAGCGCCTTTTTCTCTCCCTCTTTTTTTCCAGGGGCTGGGTTTTTTCCCGGCTCCCATGGGCAGGGAGCTTCTCCCGGCTTCTTCCCACCAGCATTTCCCAAAAGCTGCCTGTGTCACTCGTGGAGGTGGGGGGAAAAAAATAAACCCTCCCCGAGGATTATTAAATATCGGCGTGGAAAAGGTCTCTCTACCTGAACCCCGGGATTCCTGCAAGTGGGGAAAGGCTCCGAGATTTTTTTGCTGGGCTGGGCAACTTTTTGGGGGGAGGAACAGCTCAGGAAAAAAAGAAGGGGGGTTGGTCAAAGCCATCTGAGGTAGGAATCGGGATATATTTTTGGAAAGCCGGCGCTCGGGGTGGGTTGTGCACGAAGGAGGCTGCGGTGCCAGTGCCCCAGGCAGGAGCTCTCGCCTTAGGCTTTCGGTTTTAAGCACCGCTCAGCCTGCGCCCAGCATTAGAAAAGCCCCAGCGCTCGACCTGAACTGGGAAATGCCTTTTTAATGGGGAAGAAACTCCCGGGGAAAGGCGGCGGCTTTGCTTCAGGGTCCTTAAAATTTGTTTTTTTCCCTTCCTTGGACCTGCTGTCCGCTTGCAGCAGCAGCGCTGGGCTGGGCAGCCCCGTTCAAGGCCACCAAGAGCAGGGAGTTACGCTCCGCGCTGTGCATCGCTTAATATATTTCTGAGCACGGCTGTAGCGTTTCCCAGCTCTAAAAAAAAAAAAAAAAAAAAATAAAAGAAAGGAAAAAAAGGGGCTTTTCTCCCTCTCCCTCGCTGGGATGCCCACGCTGACATTGTCCCTCCACGCAGGACCCCAGTTTGTGCTTCCCTTGCTCCGCAGCTCAGCCCTGCAGCTGCCCCCCCCAATGTTTCCTTGGTGGCAAACGTGACGTTTTAGTCATTTTTAAAAAATTTTTTCTTTGCACCCGGCAAAAATCAAATTGAATAAAGAGGAAAAAGCCCCAAATACCCCGAGACTCCTCGGAAGCAAAAATTGACTCTCCCGGGGTCCGGTGGAGAACAAAGCCGCGCAGCACCCGGGCACCTCTTTCATGGGGAATTTTGCAAAGAAAAGAGCAAGGTAGAGGAAGGGTTTTCTTTCAAAAAAACAGCAAACAAAGCCAATTCAGATGGCAACCTCCGGGGATCACGTGCTCATTTTTATATAAACTATTCCTCTCCACGCTTGCCCAGCGTTGCGAGCGCTTCTTCTGCAGCGAGAAGACACTTGGAGAAACTGCGAGCAGCTTTTTCACTTATACCTGCAGGGAGAAAAATTCCTTGGCAAGGTTTAAAAAAAAAAAAAAAAAAAAAAAAAAAAGACCTAAACTTTCATTCTAGCAAAATATTTCTAGTAGTCGTATTTCTTCCTTCGCAGGCAAAGCGTGTAGGAAGGTATGCACGTATCTCTGCAAGGTATGTCCGTATCCATAGATGTGCCAGGGAGAAAGAGGGCTGGGGAATATGGAAAATAGGTTTTCCACCTTCAGGAGCTGTCCATGGAAGAGGAAAAAGCACCTAAAGGAGTTATTTTATCGGCACCTGATTTTTCTTGCAGGGCTGGGAGGGGGGTTAGCTGAAGCCCCAGCGTTTTGCCAGATGAGGAAAGAAGGATTTGATGCTTGAGAAATATATAAAATATTGGTGAGGGAGGTTGTTTGCTGGCTGGAAAGGCAGCGGTCGGGGAGGTGCGGCTGTGCCCGCCCGGCTCAGCCTCCGCGGAGCGCCTCCGCCCCCGCGCAGCGGTTTTACCTCTACAGGAATATTTACGGTACTTTGCAGAGTCAACCTGGCAAGGGGAGCGCTTGGGAGTTGCTTAAGGCAGGGAGGAATGCAAAGCCATGCAAAAAATCCGGCAAACGGGGTGGGCATTTGGGTTTCTTAAAAAGAAAAAGAAAAAAAAAAGAGGGTGGGGGGACAAGAAAAAAAAAAAAAGATGAAAAAACACCCCAGAAAAAAAAATATCTAATGTAAAACACGCTCAGACCTCTTTGCGTGTTCCCGGTTTCCATACAATGCACCTTTCCAGTATTTTTTTCTTTGCCCAACGTATTTATTTCGCACTGAAAGAAGCCAATATTGATTTTTTTCCCCCCTTTCCATCCCTTGTATTCCTTTGCAGCAGCTCTTTTCAGGGGAAGGCGATGGGAGGGAGGGAAGAGGAGCTCTGTGGCGTTACGAGGGCGGAATACATTGCTGTAAGGTGGCGAGGAACCAGCTCCCTGTGTGCCTCTGTGGGTACCTCTCTTTCCAGGGGTGGGGACCAGAGAAATGGGGCCAGGACTATAATTTTTATTCTTTCCCAGAAACGAAGCCAGAAAAAAAAAAAAAAAAAAAGGAGATTTGAACACTTACTCTATACGTGTGTGCGCCTCGGTGCATATGGGATACATACCGGGTAAATTAAGGCTATATACAGCCGTGTTCTTCTGGCTGCTTTATTCGACACAGACCATTAATAAAAGCAATTGAGGATTGTTAAAAAAATCTTCCGTCCCTTCTTGAGAGAGTGGCAAGAGCCAGGGAAGAGGCTGCATTTCCCCAGCCCGCGACAAAGCCACTTAGTCCGAAAGGAGGGGAAAGAAAATGATAAGAATAATAATCAAAAAGAGTGGAAAAGGTCTCAAAGAGCCTCCAACTCTCCCATCCCACCGCGCGTAAATATGAGCCTGTTGCGGGCACCATCATTCGTCTCCTTAAAAAGCCCGTAAACTTTATATGACACAATATCTAATAGTAATTTATTGGGGAGATATTGTAAATTCGAACTGTTTTAGTTAATAAAGGAGCTAATTAATGAGAACCAGCCTGGCTTTTGCAGATGGTGGAGGGCCCCGAAGTGTTGCCGGGGGAGGGGCGCGCAGCGGTTTTGGGGCAAAACCCTCGCCTATTGATTATTTCAGCCGAAATATGACATTTTAGGGCGCTTCGCGATTCTCAAGCCAGCGCTGGGAGCCGTTGCTTTTTTTTTTTTTTTTAATAAAATGCTTTATGGGATTTTTTATGATTTTTTATGATGGGGGGGGGGGAAGGAGGCCGGGGGGGGGAGAAAAGGCGTAAAAAGGCGGAACTTGCTGTTGTGTTTTGTCTCGGCTGCCAGGGGAGGGGAGGGCCCCCCCCTCCCTCCCAGCGCAATTTGGGGCTCACGTGACCCCCCCGGACCAATGGGGCCGAGCCGTCGGTTTAACTATGTTTAATGTCAGATAGCAATAAAGTAGAAGCTTTCGGTCAGGCCCGCGGAAATGGGCGAGCACAACCTCCTTAATCCCGGCTTTGTGGGACCTCTGGTGAACATCCACACGGGAGACACCTTCTACTTCCCCAATTTCCGCGCCTCCGGAGGGCAGCTGCCCGGGTTGCCGTCCCTCTCCTACCCCCGACGGGATAACGTCTGCTCCCTGCCCTGGGCATCCTCGGAACCCTGCAACGGGTACCCTCAACCCTACCTGAGCAGCCCCGTCTCCATTAACCCTTCCTTCGGCAGAGCCTGCGACCTCGCCCGGGTGGAGGAAAGCAAATGTTATTACCGGGAGACCTGCTCCGAAAGCAGCGGGCTCAAGAGGGAGGAGAGGGGCAGGGACAGTGCCTTGCTGCCCCTCGAATCCAGCCTCCCCACTGGCATGGGGGGCAATTTCAGCAAATATGACTATCCGACGGGCGAGGCAGTGGCCCACGACCCTCCGTCCTGCCAGTCCTTGGAGTCAGACTCCAGCTCCTCCTTGCTCAATGAAGGGAATAAAGGCACGACCGGAGAAGCGGGGGGCTTGGTGTCCCCCCTCAACCAAGGCAGCACTTTAAGCAGCGGTGGTAAGACCGGGGAAAGGGGGGGGGGGGGGTCTCGGGGCTGGATTTGGTCTTGTTAGGGGGGGTTTGCTTGGAAACTTGCCGGCTTGGGGCTCCTTCGGGGTGTAATTCATGGGCTCAGCGATGGGAAGCGACGCGTCTATGTGTGCTGAGACCACTAGGGGTAGCACCGAAATCCCTAATGTTTTATTAGGTGGTGCTTCTTTTAAAAGAAAAGGCTATAAACATGTAAATATCCCATAAAAGAAAAAAAAAAAAAAAAAAGGAGAGAGAGAGGGAGAGAGACGCGGGGAAGGGCGGTGGTTGCGCATCCCTGCCCGGCGCGGAGGCTGGCGGGGGGTGCAGGCGCTTTGGGGCCGGCGCAGAGGTGTGTCTGCCCGGGGGAAGGGGGGAGAAGGGAGGGGGATGCTTAACCGCCCCCCCAGCCTTCCAAGCTGGCATTGGGGTGGAGGTTTCCGCCTGGCAGCGGGGCCGGAGCGGCGGTGGAGCCCTTCCCGGGGTTTGCCGCCCGCTCCCTGCCCGTCCTTTGCTCCCTGCCCCGCTTATAACGCTCCCTTCCTTCCCTCTGCCTCCTGTGCCCGCCCCACGCCTCGCCCCTGCTCCTGGGAGCATCCCTGAGCACCCCCGGCCACAGCCACGACAGCGGGGGGCCCTGGGGACAGCGGGGCCACCGGCGAGGTGCAGAAAGGGGTGCTGGGGCGCCCCTTTTTTCGAAGAGGAGGGGGTTTTTTGCATTTTTTTTTCCTTGCCAAGTGCTCAACTCTCGCTCCCCCTTTGCCAGGTGCTCCTTGGTACCCGATGCACACACGGTCCCGGAAAAAACGAAAACCCTATTCCAAGCTGCAGCTGGCAGAGCTGGAAGGGGAGTTTATGGTCAATGAATTCATTACTCGCCAAAGAAGGAGGGAGCTCTCAGACCGATTAAACCTGAGCGACCAGCAGGTGAAGATCTGGTTCCAGAACCGGCGTATGAAAAAGAAAAGACTCCTCCTGAGAGAGCAAGCCCTTTCTTTCTTTTAAAGTTTTAAAAGCGTCCGTGTCGGGTATTAAAAAACAAAAACAAAACAAAAATCACAACAACAAAAAAACCCCACATAGACTCTCTAGCGTTCGCCCGAGCTCCCAGGACTTTACCTGATCATTCTTAATCCCCCCCACCCCTCCCTACCCAGAAATCAATGAATAAAGAAATAATATTAATAAATAACCAGTTTCCCTTAAAATATGAAACCCGACAGCGAGGAAAAAAAAAAAAATGATGATAATGCATCTTCTCCGCCGGGACGGCGGGGGGACAGACGGCTTCCAGAGATGCTCGGCGGGCTGAAGGGGAGGTTTTGAGAGCCATTTTAGCCGCTTTTCCCTTGCCGGCAGCACAGGTAGGGCTTCCGTGCAGCGCCGGGCGCCGTCGGGGCCGTCGGGGGCCGCCGGTCCCGCTTCCCCCCCCCTCCACCCCCGCCCGGCTTCGGTTGGCGGCGAGAGCGGGGTTGAGGATGCTGAGGGTGGGTCCTGCCCCTCTCCCGGGCTGCCAGGCAGGGTTTAGGGCTGCTTTGGGCTTCAGGGGGAAGGGGGAAAAAGAGCAAAAATGAAGGAATAGGGGGGAAAAAACAGGGAAGGGGATGGGGTCTTAAAGCACCGGTCCCAGTTCTTCCTGGGAGACGCTTTTTTTCAGGGGGTAGTGTGAGCCAAGATGTGTTTTTCTCAGACTAAATTGAGACTTTGCGGCTAATCAGGATCTCTAGGCTTAATCAGGATCTCTAGCTTAATCTAGGCTTAACCCTGATTGAGCCTAGGAAGAGGCGAGAGACAAAGCCCGTGTGTATGTCCGGTGTATATGGTATATATCCATATAATAGAGGAGGTGCGTGTATCACACTACGTCCCTATAGATACGAGGCTTTGGTGCAGGCGGTGCTGTTGTCCCTAACGCCAGAATGTCACAAGGAGAGGGAAAACGCACACCCCCCCCGCGAAAACCCTTCCAGGAAAAAAATCTGAATTTCCTTTCACGGAAACTGAGCCTTTCGGAGATTTTTTTTCCTCTGAATTCACGGAGTTTCTCTGCACTACCCCCAAATTATATCCTTCCTTTAAAAAAAAAAATGTTTCTTTGCAACAGCTCTGCTGTTTTGCTGTGTTTATTGATGACAAGGTAGGAAAAGAGGTAGAAAAAGTCCTTTTTTTGTGCCCTCCGGTGCTGACAGCCTGTCGGAGTCCGAGCGGGTGGCACCGCTCCTTCCCTGGGGTGACTCGGATGAGCGCTTTGTCGCCTGGCCGCTATTTACTCAATTCAAAAAAAAAGGAGATTGCGGGGTTTTAAGGGGAAATAGATCCCGTTCACCCCATTTCTCCCTTCCCCAGCTGCCCATCAGGTTAAAAACCTGCAGGTTTCTAGCAGGGGCGATGCTTTGCCCCCCGAAGAACTCCCGCTGCAAACAGCGACGGCCCCGGGTGTAAAAGAGATTTCGGTCTTTGGGGGGACGGGGAGGGTTTGGCTCCCTAAAACCTTCTCTGGCTTTTTCCCTTTCAGGGCAGTAGCGAAGGGGCCTGGTAGGATGCGAGGCGTTTTCTTTGTACGTGTGCTCGGATTTTCTGGGGAAAACCCGATTTTCGTCCTTCCCTGTCCGGGCCGTGCCCCAGGCGCTTTTAGGCCGGGGGGAAGCAAGGCGGGGGTTAGGATGGGGAGCAGCAGGTTTAGGGCTCTGGGGAGCTTTGCCTGCACGGGAAATTGTAATTCAGGATAAAAACGGGGGGAAAAATGGGAATTTTTAATTCAGGCTGAAGGGGGAGAGGGGGGCGACGGTGCTGCAGCCCGGTGCTTTGCCACGCCGCGCTTTGCTCCATTCGTTTTATATCGGAGGGGGGATTAATTTTATGGCAAAGCAGCGTTTTCTGGGAAGTCTGGATGCTCACCACGTGCTCCCGCTTCCCCGCGTTCATGGTCATGACCAGCAGCGCCCAGGAATGCTTTTATTTACGAGCTGCAAAGGATGGAGCCGACTCCTTAAAAAAAAAAAAAAAAATCCCTCCCTGGGCTGAAATGAGCTTTTTCCTTCAGCTTTATTTCTGCAGGAGCATCCAGCAGACCCTCCTCCCTTCACCCCCATCCCTTCCCCGGCTGCTTCTCCTTATTTTTCCCTTTTTTTCTTCATAAAATTCCCAACCCGGGAAATGTCACAGCTTTTTTGCAAAGAAAGACCCCCCCCATCTCCCCTTTCAATGTTGGCTTCTGGGCCAGGGTCCCCTTTTGCCCCCTCCTCCCACACAAAAGAGCCGCCGCGGAGGGTATCGCCTGTCGCGATGCTGTGCAATAAAGCCTAGGCTGTGTTAAAACACACGTAAATATGGCTATATCTCGAGATGCTCCGGCTCAACCATGTGCAATTAAAAGGGGAAGGCGATGTGGAGGAATGCAATGTCTTGGGGAGTTTTGGGGGGTGGTTGGGGGGGGGGGATTTTGGGGGGGTGGTTGGAGCTTTGGGTGCTTTCAGAGCACCCTGTCGCCGTGTCGCAGGGCTGAGCTGCCTCTGCAGAGGGTGACTTGGGGCCGTGCAGTGTCGTGGGGACCGGGGGGGGTTGGAAAAGGGGCCAAATCCAGGCAGGTTCTGCTGACCTGAGCCCCCCGGCAGCGAGGCAGCGGCTGCGGGAGGCAGAGAGGAGGGTGAGTTACGGTGAGATGTCAGAAATGCTGTGTTGGGTTTCAATCCCACCATCCCCAAAAAACAAATCAATCCGTTTCGTTATTCTTCACCCACCGAGGGGCACTTGTATCCCCCGAAAAAACCCCCGCCGGCCTCCCCAACACAAAGGCCAAGACACCAGCAGCAACCCCCAGCGAAAATGCCGAAGAAAATGAAAATATATGCAATATTCTCTTCCAGATTGCTTTAAAGAGGCGGCTCGGTGAGATTTCTGTTTGTTCTGTGTTTGCTCTCCGTGTGCGTGGTATCGTTTTTTCTGCTCGTCCCCCCTAGCCTAGGTTATTGCGGTCGTTAATATGCATCCCTCGCAGTATAGTTCATATGTAATGTCTCTTACCTCAAGCTATTCTATGTAGGGTCTATGCAAATGTCTGTTATAGCACGTTCTGGCTTTATATAGTCCTGTAAAAAGTTGCTTCACAATAATAATAATAAAAAAATATAATGTATTATTATGTGATTTCTTGATAATAAATAAAATTGCCCAAACATCTACTTGGTGATTTACTGTTTGCTATTTAAAATTAGGATTAACTTGCAAGGTTAATAAAAGAGTAACAAAAAAATATATTGGCCAGCCTCGCCTTCTGTGGCTTGTAGATCATCTTTTGGTCAAAAAAAAAATAATTAAATGAATGTGTAAAACGCGTTGTAAAAGGAGAGAAATATCGCTTGCTGCGTGGCTCTAAATATAATTAGAAAAATCCTGGGGAAACAAGAAGCATAAGTTCATCTCCAAATTGCTGCTTTAATGAGAGTTATGCTCCTGCGCGTAGCATTCATTGGAAGCAAATCTCAACCGAGATGCTCATTTATTTTTTTTTTAAGAAGCCTGAATATGGGCTAATTGGGGTTCTTTTGTCTCTGCTGAGGGTACGGGGGGCTGCACCTCTCCTGGCTCCCTGGATCCCTATGGGAAGTGCTGCATGGATGGCTTTCCTTCTAGACAACCCGAGGAAGGTCCAAGAAATCCTGGCTATGACATTAGATGGGAATGAGACGGGGAAGCGCGGCTCTTAAATTGGAAATATATTAGACTGGGTTGAGATTCGGGCATGTTGATGCTTATGGTTATGGTTATGGTTATTAGGACCGGCGTTATCGCCTTTCTTCGGCGTAAATTCGCAGCAAATTCATTTAGCAAGAGAAAAAAATAACCCCGTCAGGCCAATTTAAATAAATTAGATTATGATTTCCTCGATCTCTCTCCAAGCGGATATTTATATATAATGGATTCTCTGCTTTTCCTTTCGGGGGAGATGCTATACACTTCCCAGAGGCAAGGGCAAAAAAAGCTTTTAGAAGATCGATAAGGGATTTTTATTAAAGAAATACCAAAGGAAACCACGGTGGGGTCTATGGCGAATTAACCGATCCTTCCCCCACTCCTGGCCGTATCCAGCCCCAAGCCCAGTAACCCCAGCTCAGCCCACCCTCCAGTCTGGGCACACTGGGAGCCACTGACCTGAGCCTCCGCCTGATGGAGTTAAAATCAGGTTTTCTGCAAAAAAACCCCACGATTAAGCTGAATTAATATATTTTTCCGCTCTTCCTTAGGCAGGGTTCCCCAACACAGGGTGGGCGCACTTGGGGTCTTCCAAAATTATAAGAGGATTTATCCAGTCCTGAGCAATCTCATCTTTTTTTTCAGGAGCTGCTTGATTTGGAGAGGAGAGAGGAAGGAGGAGAGCAAATATTTCTGTAGGAATGGGCCCCACTTCTGCTCCTTCCAGCAGCAAACCCCAACCACCTCTCCGGAGAGGCTGAAGTTTGGGGATATGAAGAAGCAGGAGGGGGGAAATCCGCAGGGCTTGGGGTTTCTACAGAGGCAAAATTCACGTTTTCCCCGAAATAGTTACTTTTTTAACTTCTTTTTTTTTGTTTTTTTAACACGGGTGCACCCACTTTCCCCCTGTTCCTCCCGCTCCGGGGGAATATATGTATAGGTGCTATAGGGCGACATAAATTGTATGTATCGTAAGTCGGTTCACCTTGAACAGGAATAGTTGGATTTCAAAGACATTCAAACACTCAGGAAAATAGATAAAACTTATTTATTACCAGCGAGCGGATAGAACAAATTGTTGCTTCGCCATAAAATCTGTATTATTTCTGGGCTGGTTTCTTTTATTCAGCAGCGTATTTCATTGCTCCGGCTTTAAAATGAATTCGTTAGCGAGGGGAGAAACCCCTCATCTCTTTAATTGCGGGGGATATTTCTACCGTTAATGACAGAGAGCGAGGTGCTCTGCCACAGCCACCGCAAAAATCGTAGAAAATACCAATGCGTGAGGGTCAATTTGGGGGATTTATTCCTGCTTCAGTACTTTCAGCGTACACTCGGTATGGGAAATATAATGTGTAAGGCAGGAATACATAAAGGGTATTTTTTTCCGGAGCCAGGAGAGGTGTTCTTGATACCTTTGTGCGGAAAAAATCTCTGATTTCTTTGACCTCCCTCTGCAAAACCCGACCCGACTTCGCGCTCGGCTCCTCTCAGAGCCACCAAGAGCCGCTTTAAGCAAAGTTTAATCCCGCGGTCCGCCAGCAACGCCGAAAATCAAGGCAGAAAGCCAAAATTCTTTCCTCCCCCTCCTCATTTTCTCACAGACCCCCTTTTTCTGAGCCAAATCGGGGGGTTTTCCACCCAAATTCAGGCGGCCCCCGAGGTGGTTTAGCGGCAGGAAAAATAGGAAGAATTAGAAGTGCAGGAGAAAATAAAGCCGGCCGCGCTGCTGGCACCCAAGTTGGTGCTTTTGCCTGGAGGGGAGGGACCTGGAAACTCTATTTTTTCCTCCTATACGCCCCCCAAAATAAAGAGTAAAGGCGTAGCCCATACAGCATGGAGCGCCATAGGCTGTGGGTGCACATAGGTGTCCCCGCGTGTGCGTGGGCTCTGGGTGCGCCCCGGCCCCTCGGACCTGGCCCCCAAGGAGCTGCACAAAGAACGAGGTGACAGGAGCGTGGGTGCGGGGGGGTGGGGGGTGCTGGGGGGTGGGGGGCACCTCGGGTCGCTGGGCAGCGCCGGGGGTGTGGGGTGGGTGCCGGGGGTCTTCCCCGGGCGAGGCGGGGAGAGCAGGCGGGGGGGGGAAAGACTGGTGTGGGCTTCGCTCCAGCATCTTCGAGATGCCCGTGTCCATGCGTGGAAATATTTTGCATTCCCGCCTCCCCCCCCCCCCCCCCCCCCGCCGCCCCCGAGCCCCCAAACCCGGACCCAAGCGAAGCAGCTCCTCGCAGCTGCGTTTTTACAGGGCTGCAGCTTAAAGTATTACAGCAATTAACAATAAATATAATAATTCCCCTTAAAGTGAGAAGAATGACTGGATTTCCTTCTCCCGGTCTGTGTGTGGCTCAGGCTCCGTCCTTTGGCCAATTCCCTGAGATATTAACTGTTTGCTTCCCTCCCCCGTGCTATCACAGGGCCGGGGGTCAGGCCCGGGCCCCCCCTCATCGGGAGCGCCTTATTGCCCAAGATCGCCTTGCTTTGGTTCCGAGTGGGGCTTCATAAATATAAAATAAACACAAAGTGGGAATAATTAGCAGCATTTATCAGCATATGGCCACCCACCCCACTTTGAAACCTTCCAGACCCTGCGAGAGGAAAATGAAGTACGTTGCAAGTAATTAGTTTTAAGCAAATCATTTCAAATGGAAACTTATAGGTAAAGGCTAATGAAGTGCGGGGGGGGGGGGGGGAAGCCTCTTTTTTATGGCTTGGTAGGTAGCAAGTAGACACAGCAATATTTTACTGTTGAGAGAATAAATTAATTAATATATCTGTAGCTAGCAACTGCAATGGCTCCATGGATGACTGCATTTAAAGGAGATATATGTATCCAGTCTCATTGGTGTTGTTAACAAGAGTGATAATAAAGATGAAAAGGACAAGAAAGATAAAAAGATCAGTCGGCTTGTACTCCTCACTGCGGCTAAATTGCGCGGATTTTCTAATGGCTGCGTCTTGTTGACTCTCCACAAAATCCTCTTTTTTTTAGAGTCAGACTTCATTAAGTGACTTTATTTTCATGTTGCTCAAATAGGAAATAAAGCTACGCGCCCCTCGCCCCCCAATAAATCTCGTATTAACTATCCTTCTCTGCGACTTAAGGGGAGCGGGGCTCTCCCGCCTCCCTATTTCGGCTCAAAAAATGACTATTTTTGAAAATAAAGCATTTTGCCTCCTTTTGGCAGTGCGGAAATTGAAGTATTTTTCTCTGTGCTTTTCTGGTACCAGAAAAATGCAGAAATCTTATATCTCCCCCAGTCAGAATAAATCACATTTTCGGTCTAGCTGGAATAGGAGAGCATGTGCCTCAAATCCGCGTTAAAAATCTACCTGTAATTTTTTAAGAGAGTTTGTGCTTTAATTTTAGGCTTGGGTTAGCCAAACACTGCCACAGAGAACACATAAACCATCAGGATATCTCATTATAAAAACGTTCGCCAAAATTAATTTATTTCAAAGGGAAAGCGTATTAATATTCATTTTTGCAGGCAGTACACTCCTGTGCCTCCCAAACCTACACGTCGGGTGGAGAAGTGTCGATAATTACAGAGAGTGTGGAAATTCATTTTATTTTTATGATTAACCAGTAAACTATTATGAGGTGAGACGAGACGCTGCTAAAGGAGAAAGCATTTAAAAAATTAGGTATGGAAAAGTACAGTGTGAGACCCAAGGTAGCAATGAGGAATGTCGGGCAGGCTTCGGGTCCAGTAAAATGAAGAAAAAAAAAAGGAAAGGGGAAAAAAGAAAAGGCCATACGTACCTCAAATCAAAATATCTGAAGGTAGAAATAATATTAAAAATGGTATTTTAATAGATGGTGTGGGCCAGGGATTTTTTGCTTCGGTCAAAAAATAAATCCCGTGGGGTTTTGCGGGGATCTGCGGGAGTAAATGGGGGTGGGGGTACGTGAAGACCCCGTGGGGTGGAAATACCCCTGCACAGCTCCGCTGTGTAACCGTGGAGCAAGGTACGAGCAGGGCGCTGCTCCCCCCGCCCGGCCAAGGACCGACCAACTCATCGCACCCGCGGGCGCCCCGGGCCGGGGCCCAGCTCAAGCGAGGTTCAGAGGGTTTTTAGCCAGTTTTGGGGGGGCTGCCGGGACCACGGGGCTTTGCCTTCGGATTTTCCCCCGCTGTGGCTCTTTACACCTCATTCCCCCCCCAAAGCCCCCATTTCCAACTTCCAGCCGGAGCCCAAACCCTGACTTTATGAGTATTTAAACCAACCATCTTCATCTGTAATTGTGGATGAAGAGTATTTATTGCTCCGGTGGATAACTAGATATATAATTATCTCTTTATAGAGAGACGGTGAAATAAAGCATCTGTCTCCCCCCCAGACACACACAAAGGCAGGCGAACACCGACAAAGTTCCACATCTGCACAAGCACTTCTTGGTTTTTTTTTTACTTTTTTCACCCAAAACGTATTCATCCAAGTCCGAGGAACCTCTCCTCAAACTCGAACAAAATCCCCCTAACCCAATGAAATACCTCTGCCCTGGATTTTTGGGTTTTCCCCCTTTTTTTTCTTTCCTGAATGGGGCTAAAGAAAATTCCTACTTGCAAAGAGGAGCCGCGCTGGCTGCCGCGGTTCCGCGTTGTCCTTTTTTATAGGGGAAAAGGGATTTCGGGGAAGGGAAAAAGAAAAAAAAAAGTGGTCTGGGAAGAAGTGTGCTGGGGGTTCGGTGCCTCTTTGGAGGAGGGGGGTGGTGGGGCCGGGGATGCGGCGGGGTGAAGGGGGGGGTCTCTCTTATACTCTGCCCCGCTATAGCCGAGATTATTTTTTTAGGCAGCGGGTAAAGCTTGCCTTCGCCCCCTCTCTAAGATGCAAAAAAAAAAAAAAAAAATTGGAAAGTTGGATTTTTGGGGGGCTCCGGGGCAGCGGCTCCCCCCCAGCCCCCCCCCAGCCCTGTTATATTTGATTTTCTCTTTCTTTCCCTCGACGCCCGCGGCTGCCCAGGGCTGCCCGCGCTCCTGCCCGCGCTCCTGCCCGCGCTCCTGCCCGCGCTCCTGCCCGCGCTGCCTGCTCTGCCTGCGGGAGGAGCCGGCTGGGCCGCCCGTCTGGGTGGGCGGGGGCCGCCCTCGCAAAGTGAAGGTCAAGTTAAGCCTCCAGCCTCCCTTCCGCGCCCCATCCGCGCCGCTCCGCCGCGGCCCCGCGGGCAATGCCATTGCCGGCGACCTGCCCGCTCAATGCCGCAACCCTTATTTTTATCAAAACCCCTTTTTTCCCCCCCCTTTCCAACGGCGAGGGGCAGAGAGATGAGCCAAGTGCTGAAACAGCAAAGAGGGGGGCGGTTTTATGGAGCCTTTTTCTCCTAATCCTGATTTTTTTTGCAGCCTTTCTCCCCCTCCCCAAGCTGGATCGCAGACATCAAACAAGGTCTTTCCCCCCTTCTCCTTTTTCTTCTTCGTTTTTTTTTTTTGTTTTCCCCCCTCCTCTTTTCCCAGCAAGATGCAAACCCGTCTGCCGCGGAGGAAATTAAACATCATAAAGAAAAGCCCAATTAAGGTTTAATGTCTGAACATTACCATTTCCTCCAGAAAACAATGAAGTTCGCCCGGTAAGGAGAGAGGCAAAAAGAAAGAAAAAAGGGGGTGGAGGGAGGGAGAGGGGCAGAATTTTTTGTCTCCAAAAGGGGGGAAATGGGCAGAGAGGGGTAATCATTAAATAAAGAGGGAGGGGGTAGGTGGCTGGAGGAGATATTTGGGGTTGAGCTCAGCTCGCCTGCTGTCTGTGCTCGGAGGTGGGGATAACTTGAATAAAATAATGTGGATTTTAATGTCTGGGCAAAGCTGGTTTCTGCTCATATTTGACTCCTGGAAAAGGCCTGAGCAGGGGCTGGCCCGGGGGGGGAGGCGTTAATAATAAATAAGCGATAACCCAGGGAAAGGGGTGAAAAGGGGGGGTCGGCTGCAAGTGGGGGTGGGCAAAGTCCCTGAGCCCCTTCACCTCTTGCCTTGCAATGAGGGTGCTGCCCTTCCCCTCGCTCCCTTCCTCCTCCCTCCACCCGGAGCTGATTTCACCCTGAACCTCTGCACTCCAGGGGAAAAAAAAAACCCAAACAAACAAAATGGGGAGGGTGGGGGGCTAAAAAATAAAAATAAAGAGGGGAGAAGCCAACCCAACGCAGCCGAAACGGCAAAAATCACCCAAACCCACCGCCTTTGGGCCGTGGGAAAACGGCAGAAAGAGGAAAAAGCTTGGCCGGGAGGGGACTTTGGCCAGGTCTGGCCTTGTGTCTTTGCACCCCATTTCCCCCCCCGAACCCCAACCCCCCCGGCCCCTCTCCCACCTCCCCTGCGAGCGGCGGGGGCTGCCCCTGCCGAGCCCAGCCCGGAGAGGGGACGGCACCCAGCAAAATGCGGATTTTCTCCCTCTTTTGGGGGGTTCTGCTCTTTCTTTCTCTTCCAACAGGCGGGTCTCTGGTGGGGGGCGAGGGGGGGACCCCCGGTGGCGGGGGGGGCTCCCTGGATGCGACAGTGACGGCCTGAAAAGCCCCGTAACCCTGCGAGGGGACCGAGCATCGCCCGACGCTGCAGCCCGGCTTCCCCGACGGCCCAGCTCCCCGCGGCCCCCGAAAACACCGAGAGCAGGAAAAAAAGGCTCCATTTGTCTTTATTTTTCCCTTCCGCGAGAAAAAAGAGCATTAAATATTCCCCCTGGTTTTCCACCTCTGCCTTAGAGTCTACTTAAAGGGCAAAAATACTGTGTTGAATACCCAGCACTGGAAAGGATGGAAGGAGATTAGTGTAAGGAAGAAGCCAGTTTTGCATAATATGAAGAGATAATTATATAGTTATTTAGGCAAATCTATGCTCTACGGAATAGAAATCCATAGAAATACTCAATCAGAATGCGTACATGGGTGTAATTTAGGAATGAATAAAGATCTATGTGTATTTGTGGTGTAGGAGCAAATAATGTAATATTTCTGCAGAGTTGCTCGTGCTGTAGACTCCTAATTTTAGAATAAATATGGAAAGAGAGGAAGAGAGAGAAAGAGAGAGAAAGAGAGACAGGCAGGCAGAAAGAGAAAGAGAGAAAGAGAGAAAGAGGGAAGGAAAGAGGGAAGGAAAAAAAGAAGGAAAGAAGGAAAGAAAGAAAGAAGGAAAGAAAGAAAGAAGGAAGGAAAGAAAGAAGGAAGGAAAGAAAGAAGGAAAGAAGGAAAGAAAGAAGGACAGAAAGAAAGAAAGAAAGAAAGAAAGAAAGAAAGAAAGAAAGAAAAAGAGAGAGAGAAAGAAAGAAAATAAATATTCGGGAGGGACCAGAAGGAGGGATTAGACAAGAGTCCGATTATTGGACCGATTTTTAATTCATAATTTATCTGCTCTCAATACATGAGGTATTTGAAAGCCAGTACTTTATTAAAGGAAAACTTTACGCGTTAATTCATATAGATATTCATTTCAACTGAATATGGCACCGTCCCCACTCAACCCTCCTCCCCGACGAAGAAAAAGATGCGAAAATCATTTTTCGTTCCGCAGGGGAGCGGAGAGGGCACGGAGCAGCTTGGGAAGAGATTTTTGTGCCCCGATCCCTCTGCTTCTCCAGCTGAAAATGCGAGATGGGTGCGCTTTCGCCTGCGGGCAGCTCCCATAGGCGAGGGGCCGCGGGTGCGGAGGGGGAGGCAGGTACCTGCATGGGCTCCATGGGGGGGGGGGCACCGGCGGTTCCGCCTCCCCCCCTCCGCCGGCAGCCCTTGCCTTCTCCAAGCTGGAAATACCTTTGGAAAATGTCACCCCGTGAAGCGGCTGAAGGATTTTGTTTCATTTTATTCTGATGAATGCGGGGATGGAAGAGGGAGCCCAGCGCCGTCGCGCCCGCAATGGCGAATTATTGAAGTTTATCCCCGTAAACGGCTGAGATTCGCCTTTGATCCGTGGTTATCGGAGGGAAATGCATCTAGGTGGTAGCTGTTGGGGGGAGAAAATATTAAAATATAATTAAAAAAAAAAGGCGGGGGGGATGCGGGAGCCAAAGGATTCAAGTGCAATACTTGGAAATGATTTCCCGAGTATTTAAGGATTAAACACCACGCACGCAAACGCGTGTGCGCTTTTAATAAGGCTGGGGAGGATTAGCCGCCCACCTTCTATTCTGAACTTTGCGTTTCGGGGCTATTTTGCTAATAAATGGGTTACCCAACAGAAAACACATTTTCCCTGCCACAATTTCCGACTTTTTACACGGTTTTGCACATTTTAGTGGCGCTGCTAAAGTTATCAAGAGGGAATGTCTGGTGAATAAAGGACTTTTTTTTTGTTGAGGTTTGGGTGTGTTTTATATGTCTACCTTTGTGTTTAAATAAGTATTTTGAGAGGTTTGGAGGGGGGGATAGAGAGGGAGGCTGTGGGATAGAAATAGGTGTTGCTTAACGAGCTCCTCTGGGTTTCCTGTCTCCTCCAGGCTGAATTTCGCAGCGGCTCTAGGAGCGAGCTTAACACGCTGTGAAGTTTTACTCGAATTCCCCAAACCTCGCCTTTTTCACATGCTTCAGCAGCTCCCTGCAACCGAGCTGGGCAGAAGAAAATAAAGTAAATAAATAGATGGGAACACAGAGGCGTTGATATTCCCCCGGCCTCAGCTCTCCCTGCGGAGAAGGTGGGGAAGGACCCGTGGCCGACGAGAAAATAAAAAGAAGTGGGAAGGCCGATTGGCGAAGTGTTAGTTATATTGGTTATTATTAAGCCCAACTCTTCTTAACGCCTTTTCGGCATCACTTCTAGCTGAATCCGACACCCGCCGCACATTTTTATCCCAGACAGCCCCAGCCTTGCCTGCGGTTGGGAAGCATAGTTCAATCTGCTTTTATCTTGATTAAGTCCACATGATTTTGAACTTGCAGCTCAGGTCTAGAGAGATCTAAGTCTTTTTTTTTTTCCTCCCTTTGAATTGTTCACAGCTTATATAGTTTTCTTTCGCAGCCTGGCGTCCATCCAATTAAATTTATCTTTGCCATTTGGGGACAATAATATTTTCCAAGCGCTTCCCACTTGTAGCTATTGTCTCTCCCTTCAGATTTCCTATACCCATACGCGGTGTCTCGTAATCTGTTTACTGGCCTGGGTTTCCTCTCTTTCTCTATTTTTTTTTTTTTTTGGTTGTTTTTGAAGTCCGTCTGAGGAAGGAATTGTAGTACCGGCGTGGAAGGGAGGGAAAAATCACCCTGAGAACATCTGATAGGCCAAAGTCATTAGACATCCGAAGTTGGAGCCTATTTAGCAAGAGCAAAGCCCATCTCTGCAGCTGCTGGGAGATGCAGCCGCCAAAGCGGCGCTTCTTGCACCCCTGCCAATGCATTTGCAGCCCCGAGTGAGCACAGGTTAGCCATGCAGGTTGGAAAAACTCCTTTATTTTTCCCTCAAAGCAGGGGGCAAAGCAAATTCCGATCAACTCTCTGAAACAGGGAAAGATTCAGGGTCTAAATAATGCATCAGGTATCTTGAGAGCATTGTAAGTAGCAATGGGTAACGTGGTAAGCCAGGTTGGTATCAAATATATTCTTTTCTTCTTCTTCTTCCTTTTTTTTCTTTCTTCCCCCCCTTTTTCCCCCTCAGCCAGTCGTTTCCCTACTGTACGGGCTCGGACAAAGGCTTCTTTATGGCAAAACTTTACAAAAAAGGTTTTGCCCGAAGTTGGGAGGCTGCTAACGGGTTGGCATTGCGTTCAGACAGCTCCAGCTGGGGGGGGAGGAAAAAAAAATAATATCTTTTCTCTCCAATGGGAGAAAAAAAAAATGAGGAATGATTTATTGAGAAGAGTTCAAGTACAGGATTAACCTAAATCAAAATATAACTTCAGATGTTTACACAGATCAGCTAAAGCCAACTTTCACAACTCCAAGTTTTTGATTTTCGTACAGTCGCTACAATGTTTTTTGGTCGCCAAATGCCTCTAACATCCCCTTAAAATTCATGTTAGTAACGCAAAACACATCTTACAAGCCTTGAGCCTATTTGCCTGCTGAAAACGCTGTTAAATGTGTTAAGTGTTTGCTTTACACCAAGCAAATGAGTGCGGGCTCCGGAGCGGGGCGGGGGGGCTTGGAATTTTTTTTTTTTCCTTGCACTTTGCTTTTTCTGCTGGGGCAATTCGGGTCGGGAGAAGCCTCGGGCTGAGATGCCAGGATAAAGCTGGGTATTTAAATACATATATAATTGCAGGAGAGGGACAAGGAGCTCGGAGCTCGGTGCTGCCGCCTCCTTCTCCTTCCCTCTGGCTGAGAAATAACTAAATAAAGGGGGGGGGGAAACCTTCCAGACGGGGCAGTTTCATCTTATGCACACAGTCATATCAAAATGACAAAATCAGACCTTTCCTCCCCGCTTCTCAAGTTCCCCTAGATATTTTTCCCCTCCTTTAAAGAGCACAAACAGAGCTTTTCTTTAATTTCCCCCTCCACGCTCTAACCTTTCCCATTCGCTAGGAAATGAAGCAGGTTTAAAAAAATGAAGAGGTTGAAATGCTCTGGATGCTTTAAGGCTATGCCTTAGAGTTATTTGCCTTTTTTTTTTTTTTTTTTTAAGGGCAACCAAAAGGAATGCGAGCCGCCAGCCCTCATTCCGTTTTATGGTGGTCACTTTGGTGGTCAAATTCAAGTGCTGTGACTCCACAGCTGCCTCCTCTCTGCTTCCTTGCAGGAAGCAGGCAAATCCCATCCTTTAAACTGGGTTTAAAAACCAAAACGACACCAGGGCTTGGTTGAGATGTATTTACCTACGAAGAGCAATAAATTATTCACGCACCTAGAGGAGAGACGGCGAGTTTTATGCCACACGGGGTTTTGGTGTTTGCTGTTGTGTTAGGGTTTTTTTGGGGTGTATGGGCTTTGGTTTGGGTTTAAGAAGCTGCTCAGATATCGTTTTTTTCAACTACCCGCTCTAATTCCTCGCCTGGATGCAAAGCTTCACGCCTACAGCCTTCCTACGGATTGCAGATCGGAATAAATTTAACAAAAAATTTATATTTTAGAGCCTTTCCCCTTTTAATCGGAGGGAGAAGATCCTCCGCGCAGGTTGCAAACAGAAGGGAATTGGGGAAAAAAATAATTACACTCATAAACAATAGCTTAACATTATTAGTTTGTAGTTAGTATTAATACTGGTCCATAAAAAGCCAAGTTAAAAGATCGCTGACACTTTAATTAAAAGTTTTGCCCAAAACGACGTCCAAGTCATAAAATAGGGCAGATTACGGAGCTGAAGAAATCCATCTCTGCAGCCAGAGTTCTTGGCCCTACATATATATGTGTGTATATATATATATATATTCATCAGCCAAACGGTGCATTAGAGAGGAAAACACAGCTCATTTCGGAATTACAGACATATTTATATCTGTGTATATCTCTATCTCCACACACACGCATTCACACGCCCCGATCCCTTATAAAAAGGGTTTTATGAGAACGGCTCTTTAAATAGCAAATACAAAGCTAGCGGAGGGGGGGGGGAAATCCAGAAATTAATGAGAAGAAATGATCAGGAGTGCGTTGTGGCGTTAGGGGGATGCAGAAGGCTCCAAGTGAGGAAGAGCACACAACCTTAGGCTGTGAAGCCGCCATGTTTCCCTTCAACATTTCTAATAAATACATAAAAATCCGGGCACACCGCCTGATAAGCGCTACAGTTTGGAAAGCTCTGCTGAAATACCCGCTGTATTTTTTGCTCAGGCATCCTGAAATCCTTCGCTCCCTGCTCGGCTGCAAGGTACGGACTTGCGAGGCTGTTTTCTTCCATGAAAATCAACTTTTTTTTTTTTTTTTTTCTTTCCCCCCCTTTTCTCCCCCTTGCATTGCTGCAGAATTGCAGGATATTTCTATTTTTAGCAGAGGCTGCAACCTCCGCCCGCTTGCTGGAGGTGCGTTTTCCTCCCCGTTTCTCTCCACCTCGCCCAGGAATTAAGCAACCCCCCCGGGGAAGAGGCAAACAGCAGGTTGGGTGCTAGCAAATTAAATAAAATCAAATAGAGAGGAGCGAAGTGACAAAGGAGCTGCCCAGGGATGCTCAGCTCCAGGGGGGACATCCCCGGGCTGGGCTGGGACCCTCTGCTGCTCCTTCCTGCTGAATTGGTTATTTTCGGGTGATTTTAGGCGTTATTTTATTTTTCGGGGAGCAAAGCGAAAACCCGGCAGCCGTCGAGGCTTTTTCTGCTGCTAAAGCTGAGTGCTCTGAGGCTGAGATTTGCCTTTTTTCCTTCTTGCTGCTTGAATTTACTGCGACTCGATTTGACAAGATCCTCTCTATAAAAGCCTCTCACTCTCTCCTGGTGCCTCAGTTTTCTTCGCAGTATTCAGCCCACCACCAAATAGATCCCACGACGGAGTTTAGTTCGGGTTTACGTGTGGACAATTCAATATTTGTATTTATTCTTCCTTTTACTGGGCGTTAGAAAAGGGATAATTCAAGGGGAAAAAACCGGCTAAGTGGCATCCTGTAAAGAAAGGGATAAAAAGGGGGGGACGCGCTGCGATATTTTCATCTGCGGATGAAAGCAGCCACCTCCGTTGGGCAGAGAAATAATTTCCACCTCCGGCGGATGATTCCTGACCCAGGTGAAAACCCGATTAGCGCCCAATTGTTGCAGGCAATTTTGTTCCTTCAAGCCTGTTTCCAGGCGGTGGGAGAACCCCTCGCAGCCCGGCACCGCGCAAGTTACGCGTCCTTCAGGTGCACCTTTCCCATGCCTTTGCAGAAGAGATTTTGGGGTTTTTTTCCCAGATAATTTTTTTCCCCCCTCGCCTAATAATTCTTTGCAAAACTCGCAAAATCTCTGGCAGCACCTCGGTATCCCTGGGTTTTCGCATGAAAAAGCAGAAGGACAGAGAAAGCGGAGGCTCCCGGGGCAGGGGATAGAAGACAAATGACTTTAATAAGAATACCTTTTTTAATTCAGCTGGAAGAATAAATGATGAAAGTATCGCTGAAAGTACATTCATTGATTGACAATAAACAATTGCATTAAATATTCAATATGCCACTCTTACGTAATAAATATTTAACCAAACATTAAAGGAGGTTTTCGAATATTTATTAGTCATTGACTTAATTCATTTGCTCTATTCTTTGATATATCACTAATTCGATATCAAAAGTCATTAAGCCAGGCCTGCTTTAACTTTAAAGTTGGGAAGTTGACGCCAGCCCCCGCACGCTGCCATCGCTTCGGTGGTATATTCTCCATAAAGCGTGCCAACTTGCTTGATGTATAGTTGATGTGCACACAGAGATCAACATAATTAGCGTATGTTAGAGGCTTGTTAATTAGCACCAATCCCCTCACGCCCAGATAGAGAGAGATAGAGATTTACTTATAATTTCGCAGCCCAGCTGTGGGAAGAGCTGGGCATTCCCGCCCGCGGCGAGGGCTGGAGAAATGTTGGAAAACTTCCTTCTGCATCTCCAGCTATTTTATTGAGCTACCTAAAGTCTATGCAGGAACGCTTCTAAGGATAGAAATAGCCGTAATAATAAATTATAATAATCAGCGGAATTAAAATATTAAAAAAAAGGGTGGAAAAACACCGTTCGAGCTCCCTAAGACCCTCCCTCTCCCTCCCCCCCCCGCCCCAGCCCAAATCGCCCCCACCCCATCTCCAAACCCTGCTGAAAGGCAGCGAGAGCAGAATCCAAATGGGAAGGAGAGGAGGGAAAAAAAAAAAAAAAAAAAAAGGCAAGGGGGAAAAAAAAAAAAAAAAGCAGCAACTTCACAAGCCGCCCCTTGTACTTGTTCTGCTTTGAATGCTTACAAGGGGTGTGCCTTCAGGAAAATGAATACAAATCTGCAATTGATTTTCATAATGTTTCTGCGGTGTTTGCAAACCAATCGTTTGAACCTCTGAGATCTTACCTAAGTGAACCACTCCTACGCATCTAAGTGCTCCAAACTGATATATGACAATATCTACTTTGGATCACGTGTCCGCCGGAGCGACTAAGACGGATAGCGCGTCATCTCGCCTTCCCAAATTTTTTCCCCTCCGCACATCGGATCCAAAACATCTAGCTATAGGAGCAAGAAAAGGAGAAAGATGTTTAACTCGGTGAACCTGGGCAACTTCTGCTCCCAGTCGCGTAAGGAGCGGAGCGCCGAGTTTGGAGAAAGGGCAGGTTGCGCTTCTAATCTCTACCTCCCCAGCTGTACCTATTACGTCCCTGAATTTTCAACTGTGTCATCTTTCTTGCCACAGGCCCCCTCTCGCCAAATCTCCTACCCTTACTCCACCAACCTCTCGCAAGTGCAGCCCGTGCGAGAGGTCTCCTATGGTCTAGACCCCTCAAGTAAATGGCACCACCGAAGCAATTACGCCTCGTGTTATTCCGCAGAAGATCTGATGCATAGAGAGTGCATCCCGCCTTCCACCATGACCGAAATGCTAATGAAAAACGAGAGCGTGTACAGCCACCACCACCCCAGCTCCAACCACCCGGCATCGACGGGATTCTACACCAGCATGAACAAAAACACTGTCTTGCCCCAAGGTTTCGACCGCTTCTTCGAAAATGCCTATTGCGGGGCGGAAAATCCGACCGAGACCTGCCTGCAGAAGGGCGAGGGCAAAGTGGAGGCAGAGCCCCAAGCCCACGCACTGTCATCCCGCGGAGAGCAAGGTATAGACCCGGAGGATGAGGAGGAAAACACAAACCCAGGGTCTTCAGCCTCGTCCTCTTCTGTCACCAAGGAAGGAAGCAAAAGCAGCAATTCGAGTAGGTAGAGCAGTAAATGGAAAGGTTAAGGGACTAGCCCGTGTGTTTTGTCGGTCAAATTTTATGTGGAGTTTTATAAGCATTCAAAGGATTTTATTATAACCTACAAAGCTCTTTCTTCCAACGAGAAGAATTTTTACGATGGGAAAAGCTCTTTGAAAAAAATGGAGATGTTAGGCGCAGACACAGTATCTTAGAGTCTGTGAAATTTTAAAAGCACACCATCGTGACAAATATTAACTTTGATCATGAACTTACATGAGCATTTTAAAAGGATTTGGTCCCGGGTTGCTGAGGGTAAAAGGCAATTGGGCAGAACACTACTTTAGCTGCCTGTGCTTTCTTTTAGGCATTAAGATGCATGCAAAATGTTTGGGGCTGCCTTTTTTTTTTTTTTTTTTCTTTTTAATTAAAACTGTATGTTGAGTCTTTTCTCTTGGTGGGGGTGCGGTGCTGAGGGGAAATCTGCCGAATTCGCAGGCAAAGCGGAGCATTTTCTTCGACTTTTCCGTTTAAAGTGGCATTTATTCTCCTCCAAGCCTGGTGGAGCGCCTAGCTTTTGTCAGGAAGGGCTTTTACTTACGTGCTTGTTTGCCTGGGTCTTCTGGGGTTTTTTTTTTTGCATGCCCTCACATTTTCTAGGCAGTCTTGGAGGAGCTTTTTTAAAGGCTGAATCCAGGCAACTTTGCAAGTTGGCGTTCAGCGAGGGGCTCTTTTGGGAAGAGGGGAGGCTCGGTTTGTTTTCCTATTCGCTTTCGTGGTGCAAGTCCCCTTTTGCAGCTCAGATGCTAAGTTCTCTTTTACTTTGATTCCTTTTTGCGTGTGTGGCGAGGACTGGAGTTAATCAAAAACTTATGCGGAACATAATATCTAGTTCCTCTAATTCCAACCTTGCTCATGCTGTTTCTATACAGATAACAGATTTGCAGCTGAGCGTGGGGGTTTCCCCCCCCGCCCCCAGCCTCCCTACACCCAGCTCCAGCAGCCTGCTGCCTCCAGTCCCAGCCTGGTCTTTAGTTAAAAAAATAACCTATCTGCCCCGAAAATGTCCGCATCTGCCTGCCTGAAGCTCCGTGCAGTGGGAAAAGAATTACACCACGGTCCTTAAGACCCTGTGTAACCTCACCTCTGCTACCCTTAACAATAGGCGAACCGCTGGAAGATATCTCCCCCCGCATTAATACCCGGAGTTGTTAAGCTGCTCCTATCTCTCTGGTCAGCTGTGAAGATGAGTCTGTGTCTTGCCTTTCCTTAGGATGTTTACCCTGCCTTCTGGTTCTTTTAAGGTGCTCCCAGAACGAGGAAGAAGAGATGCCCCTATTCGAAATTCCAGATCAGAGAGCTAGAGAGAGAATTTTTCTTCAATGTCTATATAAACAAAGAAAAAAGGCTCCAGCTGTCTAGGATGTTAAATCTTACTGACCGACAGGTTAAAATTTGGTTTCAGAACAGAAGAATGAAAGAAAAAAAATTAAGCAGAGACCGCCTGCAGTATTTCTCTGGAAATCCCTTGTTGTGAACATCTTTTGAATCCCCTCTGCTGGCGAAGTGTATGAGTATCGCGGAGGAACAGTTGCGAGCATGGGTTTGCCCTTTGAGTCGACAAAGCCACCTCAAAGTTTAAGCCTTTTCGTTACTTCTATTTCTATGTCCGGGACAGAGCTGAGTAACAAAAGGAGTGAGATTTTCTTTCAGTTCCCGCTTCAAGGACTTGAATTCCATGAACATTTTATTTAACTTTTTTTTGTCTTTCTTTTTTTTTTTTTTTTTTTGCCTGAACAGGTTGGGATTCTCTTTTTTATTATTATTATTATTATTATTTTTATTGTTATTATTATTTAGGCACCCTGTCCAGTTGAATAAATCGCCGTGCTGTGTGTTACTCCCCCGGTGATCTCGGTAGGCAGCTGTGTGATCCCAAGAGCGGCCCCAGTCTCCCAGTAGGATCAAACCACTTCAACTGGGGCGAGCGTGGGGTGTGGGTGGCTGCGAATGCACCCACCGACGCGCGTGTCCTCCGCGGGTGTGCGCGCATCCGCAGCCACCGCACTCGGCTCTTCTCCAGGCAGAAGGAACATCGTTATTTCCACCTCCTCCATCCACCCTTTCTAGCTCAAAATATATATATATGTGTATATATACGGGACTGTGTGCGTATATATCCATATATATATTCTCTGCAGTAGCCTTTCTACGTGTCGAGTCGGGAGGGGGGGAAATCCAGGCGAAAATACATTCACAATAACTGGCTCTGAAATGGTTTGTAAATAAATTTCGTAGTGCTTTTTTTTGTTGTTGTTGTTGTTCCTGGAAATGGGAGACGAAGACCAACAAGAGAAAAAAAAAAAAAAAATCCTGGGGGAAAAAAAAAAAAAGAATTAAAAAAAAAAATCTTTGTGTATGTAAAGTGAGTCCCCGGGATACTCTGTGAAATTCTGTGGCAAATAAAGACATTGCAAGCTGTTCTACATTATGATTTTATTTGACCATTTTATTAGAATTTCCCCTCTTAAAAGCCTCTTTGCGGTCATTGTGGTGTGGGTTCTTCTCTCGGAGTTTCAATACCTGAATGCATATCAGAAATATCATCATCCATATTCATGGGACTCGCTGCAATCTGCTCTAACAGGACTGGGCTGAACACCAGCCCCCCACCTTGGAGCCCAGGTTTGGTGGGGAGCTCACTGCGTTCACCAGCGCGCTGAAATTTATAGGATTTTTCTTGGCCCAGTAATCCTCCTCTGAATTTGGCTCCAGATGTCCTGCGCTGTTTTCCGGTTGTAGTTAATCTTTTTGCATTTTCATGGGAACAATGTATTAGTCTTCTTAAAAAAAAAAAAAAAAAAAAATTAAAAAAATGAATGAAACTAATTACACCGAGAAACGAGCTGCATTTCCATGAGTCAAGGATACCTTATACCTACAAAGCACAAATGCAAAGTCAAGTCCTTAAATTCCTGCTTAAGGAAAACAAGTTCAACTCCCAGGCACAGGGCATAAAAGTGATTTTTTTTTTCCCCTCCTCTTTGCACAATGACTTTTTCCTCGCAGTGTCCGAAAGCAGCGCAACGTTTTCGAGGACAAAGCAACCCCGAAGATGCCGTTGGTGATGTGGTGCATGTATTTTGTGTAAATACAACAAATGGGAAGGGGTTTGGGGTGGTTTTTTTGGGGGGTGGGTGGGTTATGTTTGAGGTTTCCAATCTGGATGCTCTCCTGCTCTCTGATGTGGAGCGATGGGATTGTGCATACGGACGGGGGGACACCTAAAAAAGGGGGGGAATAAAGCCCCCAGCAGCCAAGAAACAGCACATTATATTCCCATCCATTGAGCGTGTTCTTGTAAAATTCTCATACTTGCTTTTAAATACAACCCTGTTGAATGACGAAACCCTTTGATGGTGTCTTCTGATTTTATTTGACAACGGTAGGGGGAAAAAAAAAAAAAAAAGAGAAACCCGCAAAAATGCTCTTGGTTTGCACCCACCCGAGCACCCCTCCGCACCCCCCCGCGCAATTAAATGCAAACCAACTTCAGGCTTTCGTGATAGACCCGTCCTGGTTACGCCACGATATGAGCTTGAAAGGGATGTTCAGAGGCATGGTTCTCATTAAAAGAGTGGGAAAAAGGAGAAAAAGGCGCTCGGTGGATGGCAAAGCGCTTCTTTATTTTCTTGTATTTATTTTTGCAAAGCCTGCGAGCTGAAAGGACGCTTGTCCCCGGCCTAAAACCTCGCCCAAGCTTTACGTGGAGTAAACTAGGCGTAAAGGAGGGGATTTTTTTTGCGGGTTGCAAAGTAAAATAGACAAGATGAAGATAGGAGCCATCTTCCTGGCAGATGTAGCTGCACGCCGGGACCGGCCCGAGGAGGGGGCTTCTCCTCCACGGGGAAAAAAAAAAGGAAAAAAAAAAAAAAGGAAAAAAAAGCACCTTTCTTTAATGAGTGTTTGCCAAACCTTCCCAAGGTTAGGAAAACTAAAGAGAGGTGCAATAAGGTGAATATCGGGAGGTCAGAAGCGGCAGTTAATGCTCCGTAACAGCAGCGGCTGTCCGGACAAAAGCGGCTAGTCTAGACATTGTAATAAAGACTGCAGCACTAAACAGCTTAATTTTTCTTAATTACCCCGTCTGGCTAAAGGAAAAGACTTCCGCAGTAAATAGTAAACAAATAAGGGAGTCTTGCCCAGGGAATTTATTTTTTTTTCTCTTCTCTCTCCCCCTCCCTCCCTTTCTCTCCCCCCTCCCTTTTCCAAGGCTCCAGTTCAACTGCAGCACAATGAAACTGTAGGCCTAGTTCAAAGTTTTCGCGAGCTAAAATGGAATGCTAGTTGTAAAATCCAAGTTTATAGACCATGTGGGAGTTTACAGCAGCATTAAGCATCAGTGCCATGTAGGAAAAGGGCTGTTAATGTTCTGGGGAGGGGGGAGCAGGGGCTGGCGGAGGACGGGGAGGGGGGGCCCGAAGATGCTTTGGGTACCACAGTGGGGGAGCGTACAAGCAGAACAGGGTTGAGACATATGTATCTCGCCAGCCCAGTGTGCTTGCACCTATATGGAGGGTGCCATATGCGGCGGGGCGAGGGGAGGGTCTGGCGCCGGGTTTTTTGGGGGCCGGCTCCCGTTTAAGGGCAGAAAGCCCCAAAATCGCCATGGCGAGGGGTTTTCCGAGGCGGGCCGGGGGATGCAGGGGTGGGAGTGAGACCCACAGGAAGAAAAATGTGAATATATGATGTCTTTGAACTTCAATAAAGTCAAGTCCATCACCTTTAACCCTTTTGTAATAAAGCGGAATCAGAGAGGGTCGCGGCTCCCCGGCCGCCCCGCCTCCGGGGAGCCGGGGGGGTCGGGGTGGGGGGGCCCCCATTTCCCCCCCAAAAAACCCCAAACTCCAACTTTGAACCCCGCGTGGCCTTTATGGTGCTCGATATTTAATAACCGCGCAGCATTTAATGCATTTCGAAGCAGGTTTAACACACACGGCACACACTCTTTATTATTGTTATAAACCTTTTGATATCTCAACGCATGAAAAGTTTTTATAACTTTGTTTGGCGTAAAAGTTTTACAAGTTTTTCCCTCCCCCCCCCCCCCCCTTTTTTTTTTTAATTCCCAGCACGTATTTAGGCTTTTCCATCAACTTTATTCCTACCTCGGATGTCCATCACAATAAAACCTCCCTCATAGGCTGGGGAGCCCGCTCTGCGCTCTACGTTAATGACACCCAGACTAATTACGAAGGCCCTTGCCGTGTGACGTACGAACACACCAACCCAACCTGTTTCCTATTGCTCCCTGGATTTCATACACAACATATTGGAAGCAGCTCTGGGTGACTTTGTTGTGAAATATTGCAGAGAGGGAAGGAGGAGAGGGGGCCGGCTTCTAATTGGCTTCTTGCGGGATAATAATGTTCACTTATGTTGGCTTCTATACAAAGAAAATGAATTCTGTTTGGGGGGGGGGAAGAAAAAGAAAAGAAGCGGGGGGGGAAGGAAAGGGGGGGAAGGAAAGGAAAAGAGGAAAAGAAAGGAAAAGAGGAAAAGAAAGGAAAAAAGGAAAAAAGGAAAAGAAAGGAAAAAGGAAAAGAAAGGAAAAAAGGAAAAGAAAGGAACAAAGGAAAAGAAAGGAGAAAAGAAAGGAAAAAAGAAAAGAAAGGAAAAAAAGAAAAAAGAAAAAAGGACCAGAAAGAAAAAAAGGAAACAAGGAAAAAGGACAGAAGAAAGCCAAGAAGCGTGGGTAGGGGACCTGTAAGAGCTGCAAATGCTGGATTAAAGTGTCCAGGGGTTGCCGCGGTGTCGGCCGGGGCCGCGCACCCCCGCCCAGCACCCCCGGCACCCCAGCACCCCGCGCCCCCACGCAGCCTCTCCCGAAGGGGCCGGGGCGGCAGCACCTGGGCTGCGGGCAGCGCGGCCGCCTCGGTGGCCCGTGGCTACCCGGCTTCGGCCCAGCGGCACACAATAGCCAGGAGGGGAACCCCGTCCTGGGGGCCGTTCCCACTTTTCCGCACGGGGTTGACGTTGGTTTGTGGCCAGAGCTGGGATTTCGCAAAAGCGAAGAAGAAAACCAGTGGGTTTGGCAAGTGGACTCGCATCGACCATCAAATTGAGCTAATCCTCGCCTGCGGATCCGAGGGTGAATTCATTTATTTGTGCACCAGGAACTTTTATAGGAGCAATAGCTGTTCCCGACGGAGGGGCAGGGCTGGGTCCAGGCGAGCAGGCAGCAATCCCCAAGTCCTGGAGCCCTCTCCCAGGGACCCTGGTGGCCCATAACCTTGGCGAAAGGCGATTAAATTGGTTCTCCTCAAGCACCGCTCTGCCGAGGGGGGACCGGCGGCGAATTTGCTGCTGAAATATTGTAAAGCCACCGGCAAAAGGAGGAGGGAGGGGGCGGGAGGGGGGGGCGGGAGGGATAAAACTTGGGGGAAGGAATTGAGGATTTGAGGCAAAGCGTTTGCAAACGTGCGGTTTAGGTTTTTAACACCCTCCCCAAAATATACATAACCCCTAAAAAGAAAGAGACCCCTAAAAAGAAAGAGACCCCCCAAAAGAAATAGGCCTGCAAAAGAAATAGGCCTCCAAAAGAAAGAGACCTCCAAAAAGAAAGAGACCCCGCAAAAATATAGGCCTCCAAAAATAAATAGCCCCCCAAAATAAATAGCCCCCCATAAATAAATAACCTCCCAAAAATAAATAGCCCCCGAAAAATAAATAGCCCCCCAAAAGGGAGAGGCGGCGAGGGGGGAGCTCGGGGCTGCGCTGCCCCTCCGCTCGCCGGGAATCTATTAAAAATATGACTTATATTATTTTGCCCCAAAATGGCGGCTCATTAAGGCCTGGCTTATCCGCCTTTCATAAAGTTGGGGGATACAGGGATGCACAGCACATGTTAGATGGAAGCACGTTTCTCTGCTTTTGATAACTTCTAAATTACAACATGAAACCACGAGAATGTGGTTTGCAACCTCATAAGGCTTCTTTTTTTTTTTTTAATAAATCTGGAGTTGAGGATTTAGGCTGGAGCATATTGCTGATGGAGCCCATAAAAAACTTTATTCATTTTGGGGAAAAAAAAAAAGGGGGGGGGAAGACTTAATGTAAACATTACAATTGTTTATGTGCTACAAGTAGCAAAGTAAATTCGTTCGTCTTAATTGTGAAAAAGCGGCCTAATTCCTCTCTTTGAATGAAGTGATACATGCTCAAGCAAATCTGCAGTCCTCTGCTTTAAAGATGTGCTTGATACAAACCGTATGTGGCTGGAAATGACGCTAAAATAGCCGAAAGTCTTTGGGGTTTGCGAAGAGCGGGGGATGAAGAAAGCAGGAGAGACTCGGGGTTCTCCCGCAGGCTGAGGAGTGCAGGTATGGAAAAAAATATTTAAAAAAATTGAAAAAAGGAGAATTACAGTGGTTTTTAAATACAATTCTCTCCCTGCACGTGTGTTTCGCAGCACTCTCCACCTCTGCGGCGGTGCCTGTGTTTGGAAGGTAGAGACCCTCACATTTAGGCGCAGGCAGCGAAATAAAAAGGCCAGGCTTTAGCTCCGCTGCCTCCAGCGTATTTCCATACTCTAGGTGTGACATTTGTATTTATTCGGATTTTTTCCCGCCCGCCCAACCGCTTCTTTTTCTTTTTCAAGGAGAAACGTGAGTGTGGATGGCCCTTCCTCGATCGTGAGAATCGCGCTTCCCCGATTCTCCACGAATTGTCCCCGAAAGGCGGCCGCTCGCTTGGCGGCGGCGGGCGGAGCGGCGGGGCCGCGCCGGAGGCGCCTGGTGAATGATCAGCGTTTGCCCAGCCTCGAAAGAAATCATTTTCCTCTCCTCATATGGGAAAAAGAGGGATTCTTTGAGGTTTGCTCCTCACTTGCAGGGCAGAGCCACATTTTAGCACGTCCGTCATTGTTTTCAATTTTTACCTTTCATCGTGACTCTTCGCCTCTTTCAACTTCACTTTTTTTCTTTTTTAAAAACTTTCTAAAAGGGGGTCTCCAAAATCCACATTGCCATCAACCCCTCAGTTCTTTTGCAGCTTAAAAACCGCAGCGCAGCCACCAGCATTTCCCAGACCAAAAAAAAAAAAAAAAACCCCAAAAAACCCCAACCATCACCACCAAAAAAACACCTTTAATTTTCCAAACGTGCAATAATCCACGTTTCCAGAGCTCCCACCCGGACTTCCCCACCTCTCCTAGAAAGAATTCTTTTTTTTTCTTTTTTCTTTCTTTTTTTTTTTTTTTGCGGGATGGGGGCAATATTTAAGTTTGTTAACGCGGTTGGAAAATTAAAGGAAACATTTCAGCACTGAATAAACTCCTCCAAAATCCCCGTGTCACATCGTTGTGCTCCGTCACCCTGCCTGCTCTTGCTTATATATGAATTACACTTTCCAAATTTCGCCTTCGTGATCAAAGGGAAAGGAAAAGCGTCCAAACTCCAGCCAGTCCATGGGTGCTATGTTGGGGGTAGAAAAGCCTGAACACAGTTTTCAATACCACCTCAAGGAACATAATATCATTCCATAATTCTTTGACTTAAGTTACTCAGAAAGAAGGAAGCAGGGTAAGAGGGATTGTAAAGTTTGATAGATTTCTTGTGGCGATAGTTTACAGTTTCTAAGCCAACATATAAAGGCGTGGGTTTTATTTTTGCATCGCTGTTATTGTACTCCAGTGTACTTTGTCATAAATCAGAATTATTTCCGCTACAACATGGGGCATAATACCGGGCAGAAATACAAATTTAAGGTAATCATTAAAGTGTTGCTACCAAATACTTCCTCGAAGCCAAAATGAATGTTTGTCGTAAAAACGTAAGAAAACTTGGTAAAAAATACAATGGGCATAAGAAGCGCTTTCTACACATAACTCACGGTTAAATAATTAGATTGAAAAGGGGACAGGTAAAATATTCCGGGGAAGTCTGCGAGATGCTTTGTCTTGGAAATTGTAGACATTTATATACTCCTCGGGGCGGTGGGGAGAAGAGGGGCTTTCCTGGCATCCTTCCCCCCCCCCCCAGCCCCTCGGCCCTGCCCCGCGGGGTCCCCGGCCCCCCGGGCATCCCCGGCGCTGCGCTGGGGCCGCCTGAGGGCCCCGGCCCCGGCCCCGGCGCTGGGGACACGGGAGGACGCGGGGACAGCGGGACCCGGGCGGGGAAGGGCCAAGCCCCGGGGGTTTTGGCGTGCCCGGGGGTTCAGCGGGTGAAACCCCCCCGGAGTGGCCCGAAACGGGCAGGCTGGGGGCCGGGACGGACACGCGTGGGGGTGGCAGCCCGACGGCGGCGGGGGACGAGCCTCGGCCGGGCGTGCGGTTCCCCGAAAAGTGTGTAAAATTCAACGTAGGTTATTAAAGTCCTTACCACGGGTAGACTCTCGCCTTTTAAGTTTTAATAGCGTTTGTTCGTATTTATTTTCTGTAATTAGAGTAAAGCATTTTTCCCAACGGGGGTTCCACTTAGGCTGATGAATTTTATTTCTCTTTCCATTAATGACCCATGTTTATCATACTTCTAATTATTTTTAACTTTAAACAATATTCGGTCTCCTGGAGACGCCTCTGTGCTGCTTCCTAACGTCAACTTTCTTTTTCCATGGCCAAAAAGCCCACCACGGTGAAGTGCCGAGGTATATTCAGGTCATATTTTTGATGAGCAATCTGATTTTATATTTACTCAGCCCCCTTTGCTCCCGAAGATGCTGATTAGCAACTCGCGACGCAGGCTCGAAACCCTTCAAACGTTTGCATCGGTACCTTGTGCTGGCAAGACCTGGTAAACAAAACGCCTGTGAACGGTGTAAATCTTGATTTTACACTCACAACATTTACACATTCATAAAAGATGAGGTTTCCAGCCCCGTTTTTTTCCTCTCTCCAGCAACCTGGATGGGGAGCTTTGCTCGAGGTGCTCTTGCTCAAGAGCAAGGTGCTGCGGAGAAGCAAATTCAAATTATTTAATGTCACGTTTGATGTGCTCCGTGCAACTCCTTCACATCTCCTTCGACAAAAGCAGACGCCAGAATACGGGGCGAAAAAAATCAGGAAAACATATTTAATCTTTAGGCAGACAATACAGGAAACTAGGAGGTCAAATTTTGGTGTCCCAAAAAAATGCACGTGTGTAACTGTTTGATTGAGCAGCATAAATTATTGGGCAGCCACATCAGCTGCAAAAATAAAGTAGAAGAGGGGGGAAAAAAAAAATCAAACCTGGGGAAAAAAAAAAAAAGGCAATATAATACAAAATTGCATTGGTCTTTAATTTCATCACCTATAAATGAGAAAATATTGGCTCCCATACTAAAGTTTTATTCTTTGCTTATAAATATTATGTGGAATTTTCGTTGGATATCATAAAACTGAACGATTTCTATCAAACTGTTTTAAAAAGACCTATGCAGATAACACAAATAGAGGCAATAAAGTCGCAAATAGCTTTCCAGGGGAACCAAATGGCGTCTGAAGCCTACGAAAGCTTTTACTGGGCTGGGAAGGGGGCACACGAAATGGGATTATGCACTTTTAGGCTTTTTCGGCCTAAGATATTGAAACTTGTCCCGCTTGATGCGGAGAGAAGACCCGCAAGGCTCTTGAAAGTTAAGTCGAGGGGGATTTTACAGCCCTGCTTTTGAAAATCTTTGGGAAAACAGGTTTGCAGACGTGAGAATATTTAAGCAGGACTTTGCTCTAAACCGTTACAAATCACCCCAAACGGTCAAGTTCCACTTTCTCCGCTCCAATGTACTTCTTTTTTTTTTTTTCCACGATTTTGCTCCCTTTTGCCTCCCCCCTTTCTCTTTTTTCCTCTTCTTTTCCTTTTTTTCCCCCTTTTTATCCCCCTGCTCTTTTTTTTTTTTTTTTTTTTTTTAAATGAAAGGTGGCGTTTTCTTTTTGTTTCCCTTGAAAGTGACTCTGAACCCGTCTCTTTCTAATCGTAATGATCTTGAAATTCCGGGCTCTCTCCCTTTTTATTTATTTATTCGCCATTGCCCTAATCCGCCGCTTCCCCTAAAATCAGAGTTCAGCCACCAGCACCGCAACACGCCGGGGAAAATGATGAAAAAAACCTTATAGAGCTTCATTACTACGCGATTTAGAAAATAATAAAGAAAATAAAGTTGGGGGGAGGGCACGATAACCACCAAGGTTTAAATTCCGTCGTATTTAAGGCAGCAAATCCTGCTCGGAGATGTAAAATTTCAAAGAAAACAACAACTTGAGCTGCCATCGCAGCGAATTGCGCCACGAAAGAGGAGCGAGGAAATATTGGAGAGAAAAGTAACTTTCCTCGGGCAATCCCGCCAAGAAAAAAAAATGAAAATAAAATCAAATCCCACCAAATCGGGAAAGTTTCAGTTTGCGAAGCCTTCTGTGTGATATTTAGTGAGTTCCAGGTTGTATATATATATATTTTTTTTCTTCCCCAGTAGATGTTTCCCGGAGAGAAAGAGGGAGCAGACGGAGAGACGGACGGACAGACAGGAGGGGAGAAACCCCACCGCACCACCGCCCTGGTGCCGTTCACCGTCTGAATGTCGCTCCCTTTTCACAAATTCGACCCCTTTTTTCCTCTCCAGGAGGAATTCTTCCCCCTCCCCGCACACCACCACACATGCCATTTTAGCCCAGCAACTTAAGACAGTTCGGGAATGAAAGTGGATAATTAAAAAAAGCTGTCTTCGCAGAGTCAGGGAAGGCGAAGCTGCTTTGCTGCGGGGGGGAATAAAAAAAAAAAGGAAAATAAAGCAAAACTGGGTTTTCATCGTCTTTTTTCTTCGTTACAAAAGCTGCTGGGGAAATATCCGACCTGCTCGAAGGAGCTTCGGGGTTTCGGGGAGATGCTGCCTGAAGGAGCCCTGAATTATTCCCCAAATTTCCCCCCCCTTCCCCATCTCTCCCGCAGCAGCAAAAGCAAAGCGGCGCCGAGCGCAACGCCCCACCGCACCCCCAAACCCCATCCAACCCCCCCCCAAAACCCAAATAATTTAAATAAGCATAAAAATAACGCCACGAAGCAGCCCCGCAGCAGGCGGCTGAGCCCGGGGGAGCTCGCCCATGGCCACCCTCGCCGGGGAGGGGGAGGAAGGCGCAGGAGGAAGGAGAAGGGGGGGGGGGGGGGGTCGCTGGTTGGGAGGCAACAATTAAAAATCTCAATCGGTTTTGGGGCGCAAATTCCGAGAAGGCACGGAAAGAGAGGGAAAAAAGGGAGGGGGGGGGGGAGATTTTTTAATTTAGATTTTACCCGCTGCCCCGATCTAAATTAAAAAAAAAAAAAAAGGGATTATTTTAAATTTTTTAATTTTTTTTTTTAATTATTATCCCCCCCCCCCCCCCTTGCTTTGCCCCCGTTCCCCGCGTGGCTCCGTTGGTAAACAAACGGGCGGGCGGGGAGCGGGGCGGCGGGGCTCTGCCTTTGTTCAACGTGAAGGTCCCGGCCCGGTGCTGGCAGATGTCGCTGTTGCTCCACGATGCCGCTCCCGGTCGCGACAACTTGACCCCCGTGACGTCGTCCCCGTCTGAATCATCAAGGCCATTTTCAATCCTCATTGGCCTGGGCATCACGTGGGGGGGTGGAGGGGGGGAGAGCGATGCGTGGATAATTATGGTGCTTGATATTTTTTCCCCCTAAAAAAAAGATGTCAGCCCCTGGCTGGAGTATTCCTCCTTAAAAACCCTCTCTGAAAATGTCATGTCCCAACAATGTGACTTCTAACTCGTTTTTGATGGACTCGTTGGCCGGTACCTGTAGAGGGGAGAATTATTCCTCCAGCCAAGGGATGTACATGCAGCCTGGGAGCGATTTCAGCTGCGGAGTCATGAGGAACTGTGGAATTATCCCGTCTCTTTCCAAAAGGGACGAGGTGAATAGCGCTACCTTGTCTCTCAGCACCTATCCATCTTACCTTTCTCAGCTAGACACTTGGTGTGACCCCAAAAATACGTACAGGATCGAGCAACCTGTTGCAAGACAGCTCCCATCCTGCTCCTTCCCAACCAATGTCAAGGAAGAGAATGTTTGCTGTATGTATAACGCTGATAAAAGAGCAAAAAATGCCACAGAGACAGCCCTCTACCCCAACCAAATGCCTGAGCCTTGCCTAAATGACCATGAAGTCCCCGTTCCTAGCTACTACCGAGCAAGCCAAGGTTACCCCTCCATGGAGAAGACGTCAAACTGCAGCAATCCAAATGAGTTTGAGGCAAGTTTTGAATCCAGGGCGAGCCTGAACCCAAGGAATGAGCATCTGGAACCAGCACCACCACCTCCTCCACCTCCGCCGCCGCCCCCGGTGGCTAAAGTGAGTTTCCCCGAAAACACAAAAACAGATAATACTCAGAACACATCCACGAACGAAATTAAAACAGAAAAAAGCGCCCCAGCACCCAAAATAAGTCCTTCGGAAGCAGAGAAAGACCTGAATAAAAACACTGACACCAGCACTGACAATTCTGACAATGAAGCAAAAGGTAAGGGAATCGTTCATTACCAGTAGCTAATTTCAGCAATTAGTAATCGTCCATAGCTAATAAGAGGAAGAGTAATGCGAATATGCAGTAATGTGCTCTCTGCCCTGCCAACTTCTCCTCCAGAAATTGGCACAATAATGTTCTGTATTGTTGCTGTCTTTTGGAAAAAAATACGCTTCCTAGAAATGTTGTTGGTTGGCGGTTGGTTTTTTTTTTTAATATATATATTGGAGCTGAGAAAAAGGAGCGGAGAGCTGTTTGAGAACTCGTCCTCTCGCTGTTTATATGGAGAAAATGTGCTGTGCATGTGCTTATGCAAAAAAAAATGTTGGTCCTTGCAATCAACGCCGCAGAATGTAATAAGCTGAGGTGGCTTTGCTCTGAAATCGCAGAGACTTGGGGTTTGGGGGGGGGGGGGGGGGGCTGGTTTAGGGGGGCTTTGTGTTTTTTAAGGCAGATGAACCCTGATTTTTTCCCCCCCTTCGTGTCGCTTTCTATGGCCATGCTTTATTTCCGTCTGCTTGAGCGAATTCGTCTTCTTGGGCTTTGCTCGGTGTTAAAGTGGGGTACAAAAATGAAACTGCGTAGGGTCTAATTTGCAGTCGCAGCCACCTCCGGCTGGAGTTGTGCACTGTGCCTCGTTTCTTTGCTCGGAAGCTCGTTGGGAGCCTCAGAGAGGAAAAAACTGCTTTTTTTTTGTTGTTTTCCCGGCGAAATGGGGGTCTTGTTTGCGAAGGCAAAAAATGGTTCTGTGTGTTGAGCAGATGTTTTAAGTTTGGGATTGTCTGAAAAGAGGCTTTCATGGATCCCATTTTATTTTCACTGTCGAGGTTGCATATGGCTTGGAAGCGCTGTGTATGGGAATATTCGGGTTTGTTTCTCTCCGGATTTGAAGTTAGGTGGGCGCAGAGGCTGCTCGCAGGTCGCTAAGCGGGGATCGGGAGGATGGGATTTCCCTCAAAAGTTGGAGCGAAATTGCCTCGGGAGAAAATCCTGCTCCGGGCTAAGCGAGGGGGGCATGGTTTGCCTGGGGTGTGGGGATTAAAATCCCCGCCGAGCGGCTGGCTGGAATTAGGGCTCGGGGGTGGCGGGGTGCGCGGCGCTGCGGGGCGGGCGGGGACCCCCACGCACCCACGCCCGGGGCCGTGGCACCGGCCGAGCCGAGCCTCGGGCGCTGCCCCTCCAAAAGCGGCCTTTCGAAAAGCAGAACCCCCAAACACTTCCTTCTTCTTATTCCTTTTCTCTTTGGTTTTTTTTTTCTTTTTCCCCCTTTTTTTTTTTTTTTTTGCCACGCCGCATCCAAAGGGAAATGATATTATCTGACAGCTGAGTTACAATTACGCACGCACACACACACACAAAAAAAAGCAAAGTCAAGGTTATCAAAACCCCTGCAAACTTATCTCCACAAAGCGCCTTCAATGTCCACGCCAAGAGAGGTTTTGGTGGGAGTTAACCCGAAAGAAAGATAATATTGGGTTGGATTTGTAATTGGGGAGGCAATTAAGAAGGAAATAAATAGAGATAAAGGCTTTCTTTCGCTTCAGATGTTAAATTTAAAATGGAAGACGTGCTTGCCCAGACTTTGTCGCGTTTTACAAGGCATTTCGTGGTGTTTGCAGTGCTTTCAAATGGTCAGACCCACTTTGGGGCGGATTTTGTTTGCTTCTCTTTCTGTTGCTTCCTTTTAAAACCTTTTACACCTTCAGTTTTCGTTTATGTTGAACCCGAATTTTGATTCGTGCCGAAGGTAGGAGACCTTTCTCATGTAATGGAAGCAGTTGGGGGGTGATAGTGTTTCCGAGGGGATTTCCAGGGCTTGGTGGCATTAAAGGTTTTCTGCAAAGGCGACAGCGTGTCCATGTCACGCCAGCAAATTTTGAAGGTGCCTTTGGCTAAATCGAGTTTTTTCTTTGAATTTCCCCAATGCGGTGCCCAGGAGGTCGCCACGATCGCAGGAGCCGCTTTGCTTTTCTCCTGCGCCTTAGGCAGAGATATTGGGCGGCCGCTGGTGCCAGGATTTTCTCATGACCAAATTCAAAGCCCAAGTATTTGCTGTGTTTATTTATGTACGTGTGAAATACGTTTGCCTTTGCAAAGTGTATGTGTGCGTATCTATACGAGTGTGTAGAGTGAGGAGAGTGTATATGGGATTACAATTACCTCCGGATTTACCTATATGTGCCCACACAGCTCATAAAGGCAAATCTGTTTCATACAAGCCCGGCTCACGAAAAATACACTTGATGGAAAGGCTGCTCGGGGGATCTCCAGGACGAGCGAAAACAGACCTCTTTCCCCCCAAATAACACGCCTTGAGGCGAATATTTCAGCCTCTGCCGATCGTTTGGAAGCCCAGATAATTTGGGGGTTTTCTTGGGGTGGGCAAGGGTGACTTGGGGAAGCCCCAAGAGCTACGGAGGACGCCGAAAGTCACGCCGCTGGTGCCAGATTCATTTTAATTAGAGGTGTTTTAAGCCCCTCCGTCCAGCCCGGCGAAGGCAGAACAGCCCCGTACCGTGATATCCCCCGGCCCCCGCGGCGGGGGAGCGCGGAGCCGTGCGGTTTCTCCGCGCTGCCCCGCTCCGCCTGCGCGGCTGAGAGGTGGAGGTGCGCGCTGCTCCCGCCGCCGCCTGGCTTCAACCACCCCCTCGCCTCCTCCAGACCTGCTCTTTCCTCCCTAAAACCCGCAGGAGAGCAAATCACACCCCTCCTTTTCTTTTTTTTTTTTTTTTTGCCCAGAGGCGAGCTGCCTTCTCATTTAAAAATTCGGAAAAAAATTTTTAAAAATTAAAATTTGAATTTTTTTTTTTTTTTCCCCCCCCAAGAAGCCGCTTTGCCAAATGATGCCATCGGGTAAGTTCTCTTTCCCATTCCCCGGATACTTATGTAACGATGTTATTTTTAACAGAGGATATAAAGGCAGAAAACACTACAGGAAATTGGCTGACAGCAAAGAGCGGAAGAAAGAAAAGGTGTCCTTACACCAAGCACCAGACGCTGGAGCTGGAGAAGGAATTCTTGTTCAATATGTACTTGACCCGTGAGCGCCGCCTGGAGATTAGTAAGAGCATTAACCTGACAGACAGACAAGTCAAAATCTGGTTTCAAAACCGCAGGATGAAACTCAAGAAAATGAACAGAGAGAACCGAATCCGTGAACTGACTTCTAATTTTAATTTCACTTGAGGGTGCTCCAGCCCCTGTGCAGGCGAGGGAGAGGGGGGGGAGAGAGGAAAAAGGAGGAAAGAAAACAACAACAACAAAAAAAAGCCTTGTGCAGTTTGGGGGTTTATTTTATTTTAAATATTTTTTTTCCCCCCCTCCCGAGTATAAACGCAATGCGTATGCAAAAATTAAAGGACCTCAAGTGATTTGGGTATTTACAGTTCGTAGAGAGAAGACGCAGCGGTATGAGCATGAGGATATATATTGCATCCGTGTTTCTATGTAAAATAAAGATGGAGATGGTTGCTAAAAACCACCTTATAAAATGTTTAAGTTATTTACGTGCAGCACAAACCAGAAGGACCTTTCTCTATGCATTTTATGTTTAGGATAATAGATG
>NC_138845.1:2481182-2606182 GCF_965183815.1 Platalea leucorodia | reverse complement strand
AGGTGGTCGCTTCCCGGTCGGGCATTCCTGGGAATTGGAAAGGTGATTGGGTTTTTGTGGTGGTTTGGGGTTTTTTTTTTGGGGGGGGGGATTGGGGAAAACTGGCATGGTGGTGGTGGCGGAGGGGGTGCTGGTGCTGGGAGCGCTCCTGTTGCCATCTTCTGCTGAGCCTTCTCGCTATTAAACCCGAGAAGTTGCGGCGGATTCTGTTTCGTGAAGGTGGACGGAAGAACAAAGCAGAAACTGGGGTTTTCCAACTTCTCCTGCGCTCTGTCTCCAGCCCAGCAAAAGCATCAGAGATAAAATTTAATAACCCTTTTCCATGCTCTAATCGGGGTCTGGGGTTTCACTTTCAAGAACACGGTTCCTATGTCGCGGCTGGTTCAGCCTGGATTATGAATTACTTTCTAGTAAGGACACATATAAAAGCTAAGTAACTGGTGATGAAGAAAATCAGACGTCTGTGTTACATGAGCAGTGCCTCTCTGGGGCAAAAAAAAGGGTTATTTTACCCCCTTTCCCCCCCCAAAATGCGCTGTAAAAGTTGGAAAAGTTCTATCTGCGTCTCAGGGTTTCAATGCGAAAAAAGAGGGAATAAGGGGGGGGGGGGGGGGGGAAGGCAAAGCAAAGCGAATATCAGCCGAGCTCCCACATAAAGGGCGCAGGGGTCCTGTGCGGTGCGTGGGATGAGGGATGTTGGTCAAATGGCAAGAAGGAGTCAATATGCGGCGAGCAGGGAGGACTCGGAGCGGGCGATCCGCGGGGGCTGGGCCGGGGCTGCGCGGGTATCGGCGGGCTGCGCCGCTGGGAACCCCCGGGTCCGGCGGGGGTCGGTCCCCGGGTGGAAAGGCGCAGGTTGGCGTGGAGAAATAAAGCCCTAAACTCTGAATATTCGGACTTTTCTGCCCAAGCAGAAGGGCAGGCTGGCAGGTTTTCCCAAGGCAGGGTCAGATCTGGAGGGAATGGTGTGGTTTGGGATTATTTTTATTTTTATTTTTTTTGCTGGTGTGATATTTCGTGGTTTTTTCCCTGCTTTGACTTCTTACTTGTGAGCCTCAGGGCAAAGTTTCTGTACCAGGAATATATTTCGATTGCAAAAATAGCGCTGTCCCCGCTCCGTAGGACGGGCGCTCGGTCTGAATGTTATAACCCAGAGGAGAATAAAATCACATGCGATGAATGAACGTGTATTTTTAAGCATCGGTTGGAAAACGTCTCGCTTTGGTTTGTCTGCTGTGTTAAAGATGCTGTGTTTTAAGTGTGGAAAAGACGAAACAGTTGTCGATTTGGTTCAATGCAATGTTGCGTGGAGTACGGTTATTTTCCTCATCCTTTTAGGTTGAATACGCCAGGCTGGGAAAAAAATGTAATAAGCGAGTTTAAAAAAGGGTAAAGGAAGAAAAAAAAAAAAAAGAAGAAGAAGAACCTCATTCACGATACTGTAAATTAATATTTCAACAGGGACAAGGTTGATTACTGGTACATTTAACCATAATTATTTGATATTAGTGCTGTGATAATTGAATGATTTAAAGGATTCATTACATGTATGATGAGTTTGCTTTCTCTGTATTAACTATCTGCAGATTTCTTTCCCTTTCTTCTAACAGCATGTACAAGACAAAACAATATCTATTATGTGTATATTAAGATTGATTTTATTTCTGAGACACCACCCCCCTGGAGAGAAAGAGAAGAATCTAAAGTTAATATATGTTTAGCAACCCAACTCCAGAAATGCAGTAAAAGTTAAAATCTCCCCTACTGTTTTTTAATTATGATATTAGATCAGGAAGAAGGACGGTGGGAATTTATTGCTTCAACTATTTTGTGTAGCTGTGCCTGTTTTTTATGTAAAAACATGGGTAGTCAAAAAGACACCATGCTGCTCGCCTTCATCTTTCTTCGCGTAATATTGTTTGCCTTGTTGCTAATGCTCATGCACTTTCGGATGCTGTTATCGGAGTAAAATATTAGCGATATTACGATACGCTGGATTGCATAATTTTTCTTGCGCCTGTTTGTATAATGCTCCTCTCCCAGCAGGTGTAATTTTAAAACCTGGAGGCTTTCGCCCGTGTCTCTCTGTGTGTCTGCATGCATCGCCTATGGATGAACTTTATCCTTTGCTGCTAGGAATGATTTTGGGGCGGTTTTGCCGAAAAAAAAAAACAAACCCCACAACTCCTAGCAAAAGCTGTGGGGCGACGTGGAGTGGGAGGCTGTGGGGCGAGGAGGTCGCGGTGATAAACTCGCCCTTTTCTGCAGCAGGGGAAGAAGCGGGCTATACTACGCTTGGGTGGGTTTTTGCTCTTCTCCCCCTCTCAATTAAAGCTTCTCGTAGATATTTGCTCGCCTGGATTTTGGGAAAGTCCCCCGAAGGCACAGCTCTTCCCTTCCCAGACAAACCCGCTCCAGGGCTGGAAAACAAAGTGGGGCTGGTGGAGGGGCTGGTGTAAATGGTAGCAAATGTCCCTGCTCAAGGTTGTTATCTTTAGGTGTCTGGGTGTCTGGCTCAGACCCCGGGTATTTACATAGGTATTGGCTCTGCAGATGACCTTTACAAATAACTCCTTGGAGGGGGGCGGACTGAGACAGAAGACGGGGCATTGCCTGAATATTCTTTATTTGAAACCATTTTCCTGGGAGAGAGAGGCAGGTTTAAGGCTGGGCTGATCTCCTGGAGGAGACGTTTGCAGCAGGCCAGAGATATTGCGGTGCGGATCGGACTGGAATCCATCGCCTCCAGCAGCACCCGTCGCCCCCCGGCCCCCCCATTTCGTGGCGTTATTGTCTTATTCGAGGGCACCAGGCTCTTCCTAACACCTTGTGCTCGCTTTCAAGCTCGCTGGTGTGCAACCGGAGCAGCCAAACAATAGAATTTGCAGACACAACTTGGAGCTTGCAACTATAGTTATCTATGCTAATTACAGGGTGTCTGACAGAAACATAATAAATGTAAAGGGAGAAGTATAGAAATATGTTTCTTCAGGCAGTATACACTTCGCCTCTCTGGGTTCAGGCTTGTTTTCTTGCTCTTCTTTTAATTTACTTCTCTGGGAAATTTTTTTTTTCCCCTTCTGTTGACCTGCGTTTCATATCACACCCAAAACCCAGCAAACCTGGGGAGCAGCGCGGAGAGGAGCCTTAATTTTGCAGCCTCCCCGGCTGCTGCAGCCGAGCTGCTCTTTGGGAACATCTGCAGGAGGCTTCGTCTGGTGGAGACCTGAAATTTTGGAAAAGGAGACCATAACACACTTAAAGAAATTGTTCTTAGCTTTAATTGCACCTCGGAATTTATTGTCTATTAGCCGTACCTCCAAGACTGGAGAGACAGGAATTCTAAGCAACAAACAGAGGGGGGGTGTGGGTGGGGGGAGGCACTTAAGCAGGTAAAAAACTCCTGCAGTGTCATTTTCAGCCGAATGCTGATTTTCTTTGCCTCAGCTGTGACTCCCATGCTGGCTCAGGCTGAAGTTTGCACGCTGGTATAAAGCGATGGGCAACTTCCAGCGGTCAAATGTTGTCCCGGGGAGTTTTTTCTATAGGGTGACTTTTAAGGAAGCCCGGATAAATATGATTTTCAAGTAGCCAAAGAATTTAGCGGGGGGGGGAAGGCAAAGCCTATACCCTGCATTGGCGCCGCTGCAAGATTCACGGGTAGTATTTGGCCTGAAATTAATCTTTCCCCATATTTGTTTACTTTCAGGGACTCTCCTGGAATAAACAGAGGCATCTGGGGGATCAGGAAATATTTTGCAGCCTCTTCGGAGAGTCTGCTTTAGAGTCATTCAGTCTATTGTGTACCAATTTTTTTCCCTCTTCTTTTTTTTTTTTTTTTACGGAAAGGAGGGGTGAAGAAGGAACAAAAGAAAGAGAGAAAGAACTTGGGCAGGCAAAAGAGAAGAGGAAGGGAATGGAAAAGGACAAAGAAGAGGGGGGGGGAAGGAACTTTATTCCGGGTGAAGGCTGCAAATGCAGGCGGGGAGTGGGAGCTGGAGCTGGCTGGGGTTACTTTCGTTTCGCTTCTGCAGAGATAGGAAGGCAGCACCGCCCTTCCCCGCTCCTCCAGCGCAGGGCTGGAGGTGCGCAGGGGGCCGGGGGGGGCAAGGAGCGGAGAAAAACCCGATTTCTTTTTTAATCCGAACTTGACAGTGTTAATTGAACCGAGGGAAAGCGGGGGAATGCGGGGGGGGGTTCTTTCCCCCCACCCCCCCCCGTTTGTTTGCCTTGGGGGGGGCTCGGTGGCGCTCACCCCCCCGGGGCGGCCGGGACGCGGCCGCGGGGCTGCCCCGGCTGCGGGCTGCGGGCTCCGGCCGCGCAGCCTCGGGGTGCCCGGCCCCGCTCCGGGGGAAGGGCTGCTGGTGGGGCTCGGGCCTGGAGCTGCGGCAGGGAAAGGGGGAGCACCCCCCACCCCCGCCAGTCACTGGGGACCGCAGCCTGCCTTCTCCCCACCACCACTTTTTGCAAAAAAAAATCAAAATAAAACAAATCCACAAGCAAGAAAACCCCAAGAAAGCAGTGTCACCTCAGCAGGCAGGCTGTCCAATAGTTGTTTTTTTCTTTTTTTTTTTTTTTTCCCTCCCTCTTCTGTCTTTTTTTTTTTTTTTTTTATTAGGGTTATTTTTTTGTCTCCGTTCCTTCCAATCAGGGGAGAATTTCTCAAAGCGAAAGCAAAAGATTTGGAAGTGGGGAAAGAGCCTGGCTGCGCGCACAGGGCAGGGATGCAGCTCGGGCTGAGCACACACAGCACTTGCAGGGAGCAGGGCGAACATGGGAAGCATTTAGCTCCGAAAAGGTGTCAGAAGCCAGCTAGCCAGGACAGTGCTCAGACAAAGGCTGTGATTTTTTTGTGACCTCCTAATTTGCGACTCGACTTTCTTTTTTTATTATTATTTTTTTTTCCTCCCCTCCGCCTTGAAAAAAAAATATATAAATACTCATGCAGCTTGTGGACTGCTAGCGTTAGTTTGGCTCAATGCAATTAAGTTTCTTTCCCCCGCAGATTCAAAAGGGGAGGTGAGAGGAAAAGATATTAGTCTGCCTGGAAGGGATGTGCTAGTTCACCATCATTTCAGAAGAGGTAATCTCCCCTTAAACAAGTACCGAAGCTTTTGTGGAGGCACAGGAGTCTAGCTGGAGCGTGCATAAAAGCTGCGAGATAACCTTGTGGCTGCTGAATTCAATAGCAAGGCGTGTTTTAATTCCAGTCTGGATATTTGCTTGGAGACCCTGCTACTGAAAAGAAGAATATTTCAGGATATTGCTTTATTTGCCCTGCACTCTGAGTGGACTTTATCCACATAACTTTGCATTCACCCACGGGGATGGTTTCATGTCGAGATAAGCGTGAAAGGACAATATTTTATGTGGGTTCACATCGTGTTACGGGATTCTGCGGCAGAGAAAACGTTGTCTTAAGCCGTGTCTTTAGTCCTAAGCCGTGTCTTTAGTCTTAAGCCGTGTCTTTAGTCTTAAACTGTGTCTTTAGTCTTAAGCCGTGTCTTTAGCTTGCTTTAAGGTGAAGTGTCTCCATCTCTGCTTTGTACTGCTTAATTCTCAGAGCCCAGCAGCCCCTGCACGGAAGGGGTTTGTGCTACAAACGCTATCTTCTTTTTTATTTAAGATCCCACGACAGCATGGGGAGTGAATAATTCCGGGTGTGCAGTTTCCGTGCAAATAAAAGAAATCTTTGCCAGATACGTTTGCCTTTGTGTAACACCAACATACACCATCCACGACTAATTTAGTGACCTTGCCTGCTCGCATTAAGGTTAAAAAACTGCTGCTACTTATTATAACTGCGTGGCTTTGGTAATTTCTGCTCGTTTTGCGGTTCGCCTGTGGTGTATTCTGACATTATTATTTTTTTTTTTCCTCTGGAAAACCTCCCCACTGCCTCTGCTTTTCAGTGCTTCTCTCCCTCTGCATGCCCAGTCCTTCCTTTCTCTCTCCCTCCTTCTCCCTCTGCCTCTTCTTTCTTTCTCCCTCTCCCCTTCTGCATCTACGCCTGCAGACAACCCTTCTTTTGTAAGGATTCTCTTTAAAATATTCCCCCAAAGTGGAAAAGCCAAGCTGCTTTTTCCCCTCCACATGTCACAGCCCACTATATTAGCAGCCCTGCAGAGTAAGTATTTTTAAAATGGGAATAGATAAAAGAATGATGAGCATATATATTTTTTTTTCTCGCGAACATAAAAATAACCGTCATTGGAGACTGGTGATTGACAGATAAATTGGTCTCGATAAAGGCCAAAGAAGACATTCTGCTCCTGCAGGAATATTTCCCTTTAAGGGCTCACATAAAGCAGGGGACTTAAAACGGAACGAGGAGTAAATTCTGTGGGGGAGCGAGTCGAGGACTTTTCTCTTCGAATTTGGAAAATCCGGAGTCCCTTGACAAACACCCCCCGTCATATTTTTCCTTTAAAGCCTTCCCTTTTTTTCGAGGGGGAAATCCTATTTCCCCCAGCAGCCGGGGCAGCCTTGTGCCTTCATTTTTTGTTGGTTTTTCCTCGAGCCCTGTGAATTGAGGTGCAGGGTTTGAGCCTGGCTCAGCTGAGGGGGGTAAGTTTGGACGGCTGGGGGGGCTCCTGGCAGCATCTCTCCTCTTTATCCCTGAATCTGCCTTAAGCTCTCTTCTCCTCCTGCTCGCATTTCCCATGCAACTTACTGGGGGAGGGGGGGGAAAATAAATAATAATAATCATAATTGAAGAGGTTTCTGCCGTGTCCGTCCGTGGGACTCGCAGAGACCGTACGTAACGCCTGTCACTGGTGAATGCTGCCTCACTGGAGACCCCCTGCCCACCCCCCTGCCTGCCTGCCTCTCCCGTGGAGGATCCCCCACCGCTTTCTGAGCCCACATTTTTCCTTCTTCTTGCAAATTTTGACCATTTCCCTCCACGTCCCCCCAGCCCTAGAAAACCCGAGGTGATGGAGAGCCCTGGAGAGCCCAGACAAGCCATCTTTTGGGGGGTTCGCTTTCCAAAAAAAATCATGAGAGGCTATTTTTGGTTAGGTCTCTGCATTTTTTTTTTGTTTTCTTCCAGAGAAATCGCCTAACTCCCTTCTTTCAGACTCCAATGGGCGTGAGCTATTTACCTACCTGTCTTTCCTTACAAAGGAAAGGTTATTCTCTCAAAATGCAGGCAGGCTATCACCGATTTTTTAACGCTCCCAACTCCTTCAATCGATTTGGTGCAAAAAGAAAAGTTTCCAGGCGTTAACCAAAAAAGAAAAAAATAAGAACCACCATCTGCCCAACACACATTGTTGCTTCCTCCTGATACGCAAAAGCTCGCTCAGCCTCAGCTATGGAGCTGAAACTCCGTCCTACGGTTTTATTTAATGAACGACACATTTATGAACAATCAAATGATCCTCGTAAAAATTTTATTGAAGGACATAAAAACATCCACGACTACTTGCCGAATAATGCAGCCTTTCACTGTGAAAGCTCAGTCTTTCCCCCCCCCTTTTTTTTTTTTTTTTTTGGGGGGGGGTGGTATTATTATTTCCCCCTCCTCTTTGCAAAGATGCTCCTCATCCTATATATATATTTTTTTTCCTCCTGAAGGTACTTATTTCTTAAAGCAGGGCTAGATGTGCCTGTGCCCCACAGCTTCCCAGCTGCTGAGCAGCCTGACGATGAGACAGCGCTGCAAAAGATGACAAAAGCCCCTTTTGCTTTAGGTTAAAAGCTTCTCCCCCCCCAGCTCCGCTCCCCAAGTGGGGAGCCCACCTCCACCGCACTTCTCCCCTCTCCCCTTCCCACCGATATTCAATTTAATGTATCCATTAGAGGCTAGAAGCTGCAGAAGCAAAGGACAGAGACAAATTACGTCAAGAAATAGTTCCTGGACTACCTTCCACAATTACCTTCCACCTTCCTCAGCACCCGGGCAAATCTCCCCCCAGCCCGCGGGCAGAGCATCCCCCGGCTGAGCACCGGCCGAGCCTCCCTCCTCCCCATCTCCGCCCCATTTCCAGCAGTTTTAGGAAAAGCCGGGTGGCGTTATTAAAAAAAAAAAAAAAAAAGAAAGAAAAAAAAAAAGGGGAAAAAAAAAAAAAAGACCTGCGGATTGATCCACGCTATATTTTTGGGTAAATACAATCACGTGAGGGCGGGCAGCCAATGGCACACTGGGAAAGGCTGAAAAAATAATTACCTGCCCTGATTGTTCTATGAGAAGATAAAAAGTACACATACAGTTCATACAATAATCTTATGAATGTAAAAGAGGGGGGAACCATGTCGGCTTCTGGCCCCATAAGCAACTACTATGTTGACTCCTTGATAAGCCACGAGAACGAAGAGCTCTTGGCCTCCAGGTTCCCCAGCACTGCCTCCCACCCGGCTGCTGCCCGACCGTCAGGATTAGTCCCGGACTGTGCCGACTTTCCGTCCTGCAGTTTCGCCCCCAAGCCGGCCGTTTTTACCACCTCCTGGGCTCCCGTCCACTCCCAGTCCTCCGTGGGCTACCACCCCTACGCTCCCCAGGCACCCGTGGGGGCCGAGCCCAGGTACATGCGGACTTGGCTGGAGCCCCTCGCCGGGGCCGTCTCCTTCCCGGCCTTCGCCCCCGGTGCTCGCCCCTACGGCCTGAAGCCCGACGCCTTCCCCGGGCGGCGGGCGGAGTGCGGCCCCGCCGACGGCCGCGGCTACGCGGACTACATGTACGCGGCTCCGGGGGAGCTGAGAGACAGAGCAGCGCAGACAATTCCTTCCCCGGAGTCCGAAGCCATCGCTTCCAGCAAACACAAAGAAGAAAAGCACGAATTAGACCCTAGTAAGTCGAAGTCATTCTTGTTTACGACCGGGGAGGCATTACGGCTTCCAGGACCCTACTCAATAAAATGAAATTACCTTAGAGAGCCCGACCCTAAAACTCCAGATACGCAGGAAGATCTGGGGGTTTGAGCGAGTCCGCCTAGCAGAGCCGGAGAGCGAATATCTGTACTTTGTTTGGGGCTCTTTAGTCTTTTTTTTTTTTCTCTTGTTTCTTTTTTTTTTTTTTTTTTTTTTTTTGGCGAGGGGAGGGGGGGGCCGTTGCCTTCTTTGATCAAATATTCATCACCTTCCACCGGGGGGAATTAAAAAAAAAAAAAAAAATAGAGCAGGAGAGTGCGTGTGTGAGAGGGAGCGAGAGGGGGGTAGGCAGAGGGAGAAGCCTCTTCGCTTTCAAATATTTCCACTTTCAAAGAACAAGGAAGAGTGGTAGCTGGCTGGAAGTGAACGTACTGATGTGGGGGTTTTTGGGGGGGAGGGGAAGGGAATATCTCTGGGTAAAGGCAGAGGTGTCTCTTTATCTATTTTAAAAATCAATAAAAGCTCCACCGGTGCAATTATTCATAAAATGCTCCAACACGTGGGAATAAATGAAAAGGTGGGTGCCCTGGGCCGGGGGTGGGGGGCGTAGGGGAGAAGCAAGGGGGAAAATTGGAATTGTAAAGGCATCAACTAAGCGTGTGGAGGTGGCTGGGGGCAAAAGGCAGCGAGCGCAGGACATTGGACCATACACTTGAAGAAACATCTTCTGCAGCCCAAGTGAGAGTGGGAGGGGGGGCAAAAAAACTCAAAAAAACCCCCAACCCAGCCGTCAGGAAACCTTGAACATTGTAGGGGCAGGAGTCAGGTAACCGCCAGCAGCACCCTCCCCTCCAGCCTGCGGCGCAGGGCAGCCCGCACCCCAGCCCTGCCGAGGGGAGCAGCTCCTGGGGGATGCGGGCAGGAGGGCAGCTCAGCTCCCGGCACTGAAAAACAACAAAAAAAGCAAAAATAACCACCACCACCACCACCCCCCCAACCCCAACCCTTCCTCGCCAAACCCTGCCGGAGAGGAGCTGAGCATCGGCGGGGGATGCAGGGGCGGGTGCCGGGTACCGCACGCCCCCGCAGCCGCTCGGCCGTGCCCGGGGGTGGCCGGGACCCCCCCGGCCTAAGGTGCGGGGGCTTCCCGAGGGCTAAAGCTGGGTGTCAGCGGCTGGGAGCACCCTGGGGCCTCGGTATCTCGCTCTCTATCTGGAAAGGTGCTCACACCTCTATTTATGACAGGCGGGCTGGTGCCAGGCACCCTCGTGATAAAAATAAGTCGAGGAATCGGGGGGTGAAAGTCTCCCTTTGCTGGCAGGCAGCTGCCTAAAACGGGCAGGGGGAGGGGGGGGGAACCCCCTTCTCCCAAGGATGGGTTTGCTCCCCTGGCCAAGCGGGGCTGTGGCAGCAGCGTGGAAAGTCCTTTAGGGTGGGGGGGTGGGGGAAAAAGCCACTTTCTGGGAGCCAGTGGGACACCTCGCGTGTCATCCTTAAGATATTAAGAAAACAAACTCGGCTTTCCAGGTCTGGGAAAGCTTCTAGGGAAAGTATTGGAGAGCTGAGGTTGTAAAAAGAGTTTATGGGCCTATGAAATGGTGGGAATTTTGACTTTTTATGACTATGTTCTTAGATTACTGCTAGTAGCAGTCATGTGGATAATTATTATTTTAAACCCATTGCTGCAGTTTTATTTACTGAAACTTTTATGTGAGAACAGCAGCAAAAGAAAAGGAAATGACCCCTCCAAAATAAACAGATTAAACTCTTCTGAAGGTCACTTAAAATATTTAGGTAAGATCTGCTAATTAAACAGGCTTCTTTCTATAGATACAGCAGGGCGTGGAGGGGGGAGGGAAGAAAGGCCAGCTGTATACGTTGATTTTTTTTTTCCCCCCCAAAAAATATAAAAATCTTCTTTCTCAGACAATCCCGTCGCAAATTGGATTCATGCGCGCTCCACGAGGAAGAAAAGATGTCCTTACACAAAGTATCAGACCCTGGAACTGGAAAAAGAGTTTTTATTCAATATGTACCTTACACGGGACCGGAGGTACGAAGTAGCCAGAGTCCTTAATCTCACTGAACGCCAAGTCAAAATCTGGTTTCAGAACAGGCGAATGAAAATGAAGAAAATGAATAAAGAAAAAACCGATAAAGAACAGCAATAAAGTTGGCAAAGTCCAGTCAATGAGAAACGAGGGTGGAGAGAGAAAAAAAAAAAAAAAAAAAGGAAAAAAAAAGAAAAAAAAAAAAGGAGGCTGTTTTTGGGGGTTGAAATGTTTCTGACTTTGAATGTGCGGATGAATGTTTAGCATTATAGGCAAACACAGCAAGCGTTTTGGGACACGAGTCTTTTCTAAAATGCAACTAAATAAAAGAAAGATGTTGGGGGGGGTTGTTTTCTCTTCCTTTCTTCTTCCTTGTTTTTTGTTTTGTCCTCCTCAGAAAACAAACACCAGAAGTACTTGAATTTATTTTTTTTTTAGTATTTTATTTCATAAATTAAACTTATCCAGTATTTTTATTTTTTAAATCCGCGAGCTCGTGAGTGAATATTTTGTACAAAAGAGAGGAAAAAAGAGAGAAAAAAAAAAAAAAAGAGACTGAAGGGAATATGGCTCAATGATGTTCTGTCATGGTGTTGAACGTTTCTGCTGTACTTATTTGTGTATTTTATTCTCGTCTCAGAACCGTTCTGTAATATTGTTATGTTCGCTATTGTAGAGCAGCTCTATGTAAATATACCTAACGTCACGGGAAAAAGAAACAAAAAAAAGACAAAAAAAGAACAAAAAAATCAGTATGTAGGTGTCTTTTTCTTTAAAGCTCTTTGCAGAGGAGCAGCCCCGGGGCTTCGCCGGCCGGGGCCGGGGCCGGTGGCGGGGCCGGGGCCGGGCCGGTGCCGCAGCCTCGGCGGGGCGGACCCGAGCATCCCCCGCAGCCGGAGGAGAGCGGAGATTTCTGCTCCCTTCCCCAGCACTTTTCCATTTCAGAGTACCATAATAAAAAGGCGCTGAGGTAAGGGTTATATGTGCCATCAATTTTTAGATGGGGATAATTAATTGTACTAATTTATGACCCCAGGCAATCGAAGGATATGTAAAAAGACTAAATATGGATGCTGGGAATAGAGGAGCTGGCAAAGGCAGCCGCTCTCTGCCATCCACTCAGGGGGAGCTTCTGCCTTATCGATGGGTTGCCAAAACTTGGAGGGTTGCTGGAAGTGCTGCTTCTCGCAAGACAGCCCAGGAGAAGGGGGGAAAAAAAAAAAATGTCTGGGGTGGAGAAGGGCTGGGGGGAAAGAAAGAGCAGGGGAATAAAGAAATAAATGTGTGGTGGCGATGCGGCAGGCTGCAAATTTTCGGGTTAAAAGGCAAAAAAAAAAAAAAGCAGAACCCTCCCTACACGGGGAGATTAAAAAAAAAAAAGGGGGGGGGGGAAATAAAGGGTTGTTGGCTGCGGAAAGGTCAAACCCCACGGTCCTGCCAGGGCGAGGGGTCCGGGCTGCCGGGGCTGCGCCGAGGCGAGAAAAGGCGCTGCCCACAGCCGGGAGCCGGGCTTTCTCCATGGCTCCTTCCCTGGGCGCTTTCCAGGCTGCTGAATGAGGAACAAGAGGCAGGAGATTGTATAAAAAACGAGCAGCGAGGGATGTTTAATCATAAAAACTTGTTATAGGTCCCTTTCTTTAATGAAATGAGTGGAGCAGCGTTTTAATCTTTCTAATCAAAACCAGATCAGGCGAGCGAGATACGTTTGTCGCCCTCGTCCCAGTTCCTCCGAAATAAAAAAATCTGGAAGCGATTACTTCTGCTGATCTCATAAAATATTGCTCTTTAATATTTCTTGCTGAAGCATTTGGAGGTTTCTTTTCCTTCCCCTGATTTGTGTCCTCGCTTTTAAAGCGGGGTCTATTTTTGTCACCGGAGGGGGACAGGCGCACCGCGGTCTATCAGCGGAGACATCCCTGGAGCAGGGGAAGCTAAAAAGCCCTTTTACAATCCCAGTTTTGTGCTAGGTCTGTTTGGGGAAAAAAAAACAAAAAAAACCAACCTTAACGAGCGCAATGAAATGGTCAGGTTAGAAAACATTTTAGCAGAGCGAAAGATTTATGGACACAAAAAAAAAAAAAAAAAGAAGAAGGGGGAAATCTTTCCACCTAAGTCATGTCATTTTTTTTTTTTTTTAAATTATTATTATTATTTTTCTTCCCGTCTGCTTCTCTGCCTTCGTTCATCCCGCCTCAAATAAAGAATAAAATCCTGCAGGGTCGGGAAGGGGCTCGCCCACGTCCTCTTCGCGAGAGGGGAGAAATCATCCCCGTTTTATCATTATTAATGAAGAGGGGGGGGGAAAAACCCAATGCTCATTTGGACAGGACTTTGGAGGCAGTTTCGGACCCGGCTCTCTGGAGGGGCTTGTCAGGAGCGTTTAGCGATGTTGAAAAGCCATGATGTATGGAAGTTCATTTTGGCCCCCCTTTCATTCAAGCGGATCTCATTTCCAGTGCGCCCACAGCCTCCTCCCTCCCCCTGCCCCCCCTCCTCCCTCCCCAGCCCCCCCAGCCCCTCTCCCTCCCTGCCGCAGCCATCTCCCCGGCCAGACCCCCCTTAGAGCCGGCGGGCAGCGCAGGAGATGCCCCTTTGTCTCCACCGAGCTGCTGGTTGGGGCTTTCTTTTGTTGGTGGTGGGTTGGGTTGGGTTAAAATCCTGCCGCAGTTTTAGTTCATGTGCAAGGCCCCCGGTATCCTCACCCCCCCGTCCCCCGTCCCCCGGTGAAGGGTTACACCAGTTATAAAATGCCATTTGGCCCTGCTGGGAGGCTGCGCTGGTGCGGCTCAGCCATTGAATTTCTCCGCCACCGCAGCCAGCGGAGGAAAAAAACCCACCCGGCGTGGCTGAAAATAAATAATAATAATTCTAAAAAATATATCTATGCGGCTTGCACCCGGTAGCACACTCTGTGGCCAGCCTTTCCCCGGATTAATGTATCAAAATGCTCCAATTTCGGCATTCTTTGACATATGGCGCGTGTGTGCAGACGCATACTGATACAGCTATTGTGTGCCGGCGCTTGGGAACGTGCGCATGTATCGCTGCCCGGGGAGAGATGCGCCTGTGGCTCTCGGAGAGAGAGAAAAAAATAAATATATCTCTCTCAATCTATCTAGGGATGTATATAAGGGTCTGGGGGTGGTTTTTCGGTGGGTGCGTGTGTGCGGGGGGGGTGTGCCTGGTTTCAAATCTGCCCTTTTGTAAGGCACACAAAACCGACAGGACCCTACAGCTGTCCATAGGTACATTTCCGCAGCCAAAAAAATGCCACTTTTACAACTCTGTTTGTCTCCCTGCTATGCGGGGCTGAATAGGACCGAACAAAACAGGACCCTAGATCTGGCTAGACGTCTGGCTTTAATTGCTTTATGGTTTAAATAAGGTGGGTGCTCTTCTCTTTGAAACCGGATTATTGGAATGTTTTGTCTACAAGCTACAAACAACAGACCCCCCTCGGACCAGGGGAGGTAAAAAAAAAAAAAAAAAAGGGGGGGGAAAAAAAAAAAGAGGAAAAATCAAATCCCAACTCAAAGCTAAAACTGAGAGAAGCGGGGAGTGGGGAGGGCGGGCGGCGCCTCTGCGGGGGTGGGTTGCTCCGTGCTGGTTTTTTTTCTTTTTAATTTATTTTTATGGGTGAGAAAAGGGGGAAATGGGGGAAAAAAAAATATTAAAGGGGGGAACGGGTTTTTCCCCAAATCCTGCCCGCGCTCGGGTGCGTGTGCAGGGGCGGCCGCACCGCGCTGCGGGGTGGCCGTGCCCCCCCCCCCCCCCGTAAGGGATTTAAGGGATTATCGGTTATAACGCGGGGACCACCGGGGTGCCCCCCCCCCCAAAAGCCCGCGGCGCCGCGCGCCGCTGCGGCCGCGAGATGGCGCTGTTGCCCAATGAGAGCGCGGGGCTGCGCGCGGCGGGGCGCGCACCCACCCGCGGTGCCCCCGCGCCCGCGGAAGCGGCTCCGCGCCCGGGGATGAGGGGGGGCGGGGGGCACGGAGGTGCCTGAGCAGCCCCCCCACCCCTCCCCGTGCCGAAAACCCCCCTAAATAGCTTTTTTTCCCTTTTTAATTTATATTTTTCGCCCGCGGGGAGCGCGGAGCAGCGCTCAGGGCTGACATCTGACGGCGCGGGGAGCGCTTCGATGCATAAAAATGCTTGCACGCAGAAATTGCCTATTTTGAAGCTTTTGTGCTTCCCCCCCCCTTCTCTTTATTTACGCACATCACGTATCTCTCCAAAGCCTCCTCATTTTGGGGTGGGGAAGGAGGGAATGACATTTTTCAGTGAAGGTCAGGGCAAAAAGAGAGGGGGGGGGATAAAATAAACTCCGGGGGGGGTACAATGAAACACCTAAAAGTACAATACCAGCACACCGATAACGCTACAATCAAGCGCATGCACCCGCAAAACGCAAACCCCCCCCCTTCCCCACACCTAAACACGGCCAAAACAGTAAAGACAAAGAGCAGCACTTTCCCCAGACAGTAAATGTCAAGATATTTTCCTTAAAAAGAAGCAGGCAATTGCATATATCTTATTTCATGAGGTCTGGAAGGGGGTGGTGGGTCCTTTCTTTCCCAGCCCCTGAAGGCAAACATTTATTTCCCAGCCTAAGGTAGGATTCTGAAAGACTCGCTGCACCTTTGCTTACTGCATCCAGGGATAAGGATTGGAAAAATCCAGCAGTGCTTCCCAATCCCAGCCCCAGCTGCCCAGATTTGACAACTTTATATGGTTTTTTTTTTTTGCACTTTAATTTGCACGGCTGCCTTTACTGCATGGGCAGGCAGTGGGATTTTAAAAATAGCAATGCTATTGATTAGAGGAGGAAAACGGTCACCTCGACTGTTAGCTGTTAATTAAGGAGCCTCTGTCCCTAGTTGCTCTTTTCTTCGTTTTTTTGTGGGGGTTTCTCGAGGGAAGGGGTGATCTGGGGAAGGGGGGATGAGGTGGGCGAGTTCTCCTCTAAAAATGAATATGGTCATCGCGCCGTCCTTGAGATTATTCGGGTATGAAGACTGTCTCTTCTCAGCAAACCTAGCGTGATTTTTAAAAATATTTTCACAATAGGCGGTGGAAAAATCACTGCTCTCCTGCACAGTTCATTGTCTGCTTACGGGGAGGAAAACCCCACCAGATGTAGCCTTCCTAAATGGAAAAATGCACCCTCGATTTATGAAAATCTAATAAAGGTGGACTTGGCGGCTACTGGGTCTTTTCCTCTTCTCGGGAAGGTGTCTGCAAAAAAAACAACAACAAAAAAATAGAGTTTCAACCTCACCAGAGGTTTGAGCCACCCCATGCCTCAAAAAGAAATCGAGAATGTGACCTTTGCTGGGCAGAAAAACACCTCAAAACAGCTTGGCGAGCCCAGCTGAGCCGGGATTTTTCTCCCTCCACACTTGAAATCGGTCAGAGGCACCCAGGTCCCTTCTGAAAATAATTAGGCTGCTTTTTGGAGGGGGGGGTGGAAGAACATGAGGGAAAGATTTGAAGGTCTGCAGACTTTTGAGGGAAACACGGGGACTGTTAATAATCCTGTGTCATTTAGGGGGTTTGGTATTTTCTTGCGGCTCTACAGAAAATATTCATTTGCGAGGTGTTGGTGTCGTGTGTGTCCGTGTCCCGCCCCCCCCACCCCGAAAAATTAACACGAATCCTGGTGATTTGATGTGATTTTTTTTTTTTTTTTTTTTTAATGAGCTGAGTTCTTTCATGCAGTCGTAAAAATGAAGTGTCCGAAGTGAAAGGTTGCAGTGAGTGGTCACTTCCAGCGCAAAAAAGTGGGGGCGAGGGGCACAAACACCACTTGCGATGGGAAAAGAGGGGGAAAATCGCTATGTGGGATAGCGAAACAATCAAAAACCCAGGTCGCTGGTTATTTTTTACAGGCATGCACAAAAGGGAGTACGTACTTTCTGTCTCACTTTGCCTCTCTTTCGTCCACAGTAGCTCTCTTTAAGCAATGGTCTACTTTATTCCCTTGGAAGGACGCTTCCCTGTTATTTCCAGCCGTGGATTTTCAGTGGTTGGTTTGAAAGGAAGCAAGGGGGGGAAAAAAAAATAATAAATAACTCCCCATAATTTTCTGCCTTTATTTTCTTTAAAGAAGGACAGCAAGAAGCAGCCAATCAATACGGAGCCGCGTCCCTCGCCCGCTCGCTCCCGTTTTGCTTTTGTTTGCTTGTTTGATTCCAATCTTCCAACCACCAGCACCACAATAACAACAACACACGCGCACCCCCCCAAAAAAAGGCAAAAACAAGGGGGGGGGGAAAAAAAAAACAACAACAACAAAAGAGGAAATCTGGGAGTCCAACCACACCAGAGCCCCCCTCCCCTTTCTGCCCCCCCCAGGTGGGACCAACCCCACCCTCGCAGCCCCCCAGACCCCAACACAATGACACCACCACCGAGGAGAAGCCCAGGGGCACCCCCCATCCTCCCTGGCAAAGGGGCGACCCCGTGGGGGGGGGGAGGGGGATGCTGAGCACTACAATAAGCTCACCCCGAAATTTTTTTTTGGGGGGGGGGTGATGGGGAGGGCGAGGGGGGGCTGCTTGGGCTCCCTTTACCTGTTGAGGTTACCTAGGCTGACCTCCCAGCGCATGTATTTGCTGCCATCAGTGAAGAGGCTGCTGCTGGGAAAAAAAAAAAGGGGGGGGGGGTGTTGGATATTAATGCGCACCTTCACCCTCCTCCACTCATTAGGTGTGGGTGCCCCCCCTCTCCGTGGGGTGGGGGTGTCCCCCAGCATCCACCACCTTTCCTTTATCCCCCCCCCCCCCCAAAAAAAAAAACCCACAACCAAAACCAAGCGCCCCAAAGCGCTGTCATTTGGCTGGCAGGCTGTCTCGGCGTGGCGGAGGGATGTGTACATATCGCGTGTGAGGGGAGAGAGGAGGGAAAAAAAAAAAAAAAAGAAGAAAAAAAAAAAAAAAGCCACACCACCGGGATTTTGAGGAATTTGCCTGTGGTGTTAAAGGGAAGGAGCAGAGTTACAGAGAAATTGAGAGAGAGAGCTCTACCTACCGACAGATTACAAGAGAAGTCAAGAGCACCGAGAACCAACCGTACAGACACACAGAGGCACCATGAAACGCCTTTGAGATCGCATTAAAAAAAAAAAAAAAGCCACTAAAAAGCAGGACTTGAGACAGTCCAGGGACAATCTCGCACTAATCTAGAATTAAAGCCGCCTTTTTTTTTTTTTTGCCTTTTTTTTTCTCGGTTTTTTTTTTTTTTTTTTTTTTTTTTTTTTTTTGCATGCGAGGGTCATGAGTTCCTACTTTGTAAATCCTCTCTTTTCCAAGTACAAAGGCGGTGAATCGCTGGAGCCAACTTACTACGACTGCAGATTTCCACAAAGTGTTAGCAGGAGCCATGCTCTCGTGTATGGTCCGGGCACTACTGCTCCCACCTTCCAGCACCCTTCACACCACGTCCAAGAGTTTTTCCACCACGGAACCTCCAGCATCTCCAACTCTGGATACCAGCAAAACCCATGCGCCTTGGCGTGTCACGGAGACGCTTCTAAATTCTATGGATATGAAGCTCTACCGAGGCAATCGCTTTATGGTGCTCAGCAAGAGACGACTGTTGTACAATATCCTGACTGTAAATCGTCTTCCAACAGTAACTCTAGCGAGGGACAAGGGCATTTAAATCAAAATTCGTCTCCCAGTCTCATGTTCCCATGGATGAGACCTCACGGTTAGGACCTTTTTTTCCTCCTCCTTAAATGTTTTCCTTTATTTTTCTCTCTCTTTCTCTTTCTCTCTCTCTCCCCTCTGTCTGTCTGTCTGTCTGTCTGTCTATATATATATATGTATGCATATACAAGCACAAACATATGTCTAGATATATAAACATGCACATACACACATATGCATACATCTATATATATGTAAAAATATAAATATGAGAGGCGTAGATGTAAAATATGAAAGCAATGAGCAGTTTTGTGCTAATGTTTCTTCTTTTTAGGGAGACCTTTGAAAGCAAACAAGACAGCAGTTACTAGAGAGCCAGCAAGGTGATTCCCTGCAAAAGGCTTAAATCACAATAAAGTAAAACTTGTTTTTTATTGCTTGCCTTGAGGATAGGCAATAAGATACAGCTCCCACGAGGTTATTTGCATGTTGATAATACACTGCTCTTTAAAATGTCATATAGCCTTTCATAACCGCTGGGAGACGAAGCCTGAAAGGTGGGAACTTGTATAAGTATTACTAATACTTTACATCTGTTTCTGAAAGCCTAGAGATAAAAGTTTAAACAGAAAAGGAAACTTAGCTCAGAGCTATGGGGTGGGGTGGAGGAGAACAGCCTGCTGTCCTGGGTTAAAAAAAAGGGGGTGGGAAATTCAAAATAATTTGGGCTGAATGGAACTTTGCTCATGTGAAGTCCAGATAATTGCACAGAAACCGAAATACTTCAAAGTACAAGTTTCCCCCTCCTAAGGACCAAGGTTGTCTAGAAGCCTTCCTAATTCAAAACATGTGAAGGTTAGTGTTAATTTTAAGGACAATCAGAGCCCCAAAGTTTTCCCTCCTGCCCCCACCAAAATTTAACAACAACAACAACAGAAGGAGAATAGAGAGGAGTTCTGGCTAACGCAGGGAGGATGTGGCCCAGCGGCTGGGAGAGCGGCGCAGAGGAAAACACGTTATTTATCTAAGCTTTGACCTAGAGGTAGTCTCAAGGATGCAATCAGTTCAAACTGGAGCATATTTTTTTTTTTTTGCAAATAGATTGTTTTTCTCATTAGGAAAGGACGGTGCAGGAGGGGGTGCAGGGGCTCAGCTGCACATACCTCAGTCCTCTTTCTTTCTTTTTTGGCTATTGCTGCAAATGTCCATCTCGAGTTGTTTTAAAGACAAGCTCTGTGTTTGCACAGGCAAATCTCCCTCTCTGTCTGTGTGTGCTTTCCAGGCAGCCAGCCCTAACCGACAGGACAGGGAGAGGGGATTTAACAGAAAATTCCAATTCTCAGGGCGCAAATATTAGCAAATGGGAGGACCCTGAGTCTGTATTTTGGGGAAGAACGTTTGGAAAAGGAAACAAGAGTTGGGCATTTTGGGGAAAAGAAAGAAAGAGGGAAAGGAAGAGAGAGAGAGAAAGACAGACAGAAAGGCAGAAAGAAAGGCAGAAAGAAAGGCAGAAAGGCAGAAAGAAAGAAAGACAAGGAAGAAAGAAAAGGAAGACAAGGAAGAAAGAAAGAAGGAAAGAGAAAGGAAAAAAGAAAAAGGAATGGGGAGAAGGAGAAAGGCTGGAGAGGTTTTATGGTGAACAATGCACCTTTCATAGGAAAATATCTATTTTTTAGAAAATGGAGCTGCCCACCAGGACTCACCCCCCAGAATCACCTTTTAGGAAACTGGAAAGGTCTCTTTTGTGAATGAGCTTGACACACACCTCCCTGCACCCAGCCCAGCAGCCAGAGCTGAGCACTCCCCCGGAGCCGGGGCAGGGCAGCTGCCCGCCAGCCCCCCAGCAGCACCGGCCCTGCGCCCACCCTTGATAACCTTCAGCGCCTTTAATATGCAAAGGGTGGCGGGGGGCTCTTTTTTGGGGAGGGGGGCAGCGGTTTCCCTAGGAAAATTGAGGCGAGGGGTGCTGGGGGGGGGAGCAAAGCCTCCAAAGGGGGGAGAATTAAGAAGTTATTTGATGTTTGTGTCCTACAGCTCCCGGAAGACGCAGTGGCAGACAGACTTACAGCCGGTACCAGACCCTGGAGTTAGAAAAGGAGTTCCTCTTCAACCCGTATTTGACACGGAAGCGGCGGATTGAGGTCTCTCACGCCCTGGGACTGACCGAGAGACAAGTGAAGATCTGGTTCCAGAACAGGAGGATGAAGTGGAAAAAAGAAAACAATAAAGATAAGCTGCCGGGGGCCAGGGACGAGGAGAAAACGGAAGAAGAAGGGAATGAAGAAGAGGAAAAAGAAGAGGAGGAAAAAGAAGAAAGCAAGGACTGAGTTCTCAGCCCCTTGAAGTCTCGTTTTATGGCAGATGATAAATCGAGATGTTTACGACGGTCATTTGCTTTTATAGAGTATAGAATGGAGAGGCTCACACAGCAGTAACTACCTGTCAAACAGTTGTAGCCTTTTTTATTGTCATAGAAACTTCCCCTACTTTTTCCCCCCCTTTTTTTTTTTTTGATAGCTGCGTTTTTAGTTCAATAACTACATAGCTGGCTTGACTGCAAGGGCAGGGGAAAACAAAAAAAAAAAGAAATGATGCAGCAAAGCCAACCCCCCCCCCCCCCCCCCCAGCAGTCCTGGAAGCAAATGTCACTGCTCGTCCCCTGCAAAGCTGCACGCACGGATGGTGCAGAATATGTATTGATTTGAACAGCTTTGACTTTGCCTTTTTAAAAAAACAAACAAACAAACAAACAAAAAAACAAAAAAAAAAAGCTTGGGTTTGCCTCTCCCGAATGACCCTAGGGGAAGTGCGAGGGTGCTTCCAGCTTCCTTAGCCTGTTTGTGTCGTGTCTGTCTCTCCGTGGCGATCGCCAGCCCCGCCAGCCCTTACGGCCCCCCGAGGGGCCGGCCCTGCCGCCCGGCCCGAGGGGGAGAGGAGCCCGGGGGTGAGCATACCTGGGAGCCCCCCGTAGGCCCCCCTTCCGTAGGACTGAGCCTTGTATATACCTTGATAGGCCAAAATACGCAACCCAACCCCTTCCTTATTTCTATAGGCGCTGTTTACCCTTTGCCTGTGTGAGCACTCGAAATTCTTCATGTACTACCTAAAGGGAAAACCTGCAATAATTATCAAATCTATTATCAACAAGGGGCTTACATATCCTAAATTTTACTTGGTCAGAATTTATTTAAGAGAGAGAGAGCTGTGTTTTTGCCCTGATGCAAGCTACTAAGTAGCATCAAATAATAATAAAAATACAATAAAAAAAACCAACCAACCTTGTATTGTACTTTATCACTACCTATAGAAGGAGTCATGCTTTGAAAGTATTTGTAATGCGGTTTTATTGTCGTTTGTTGCTGCTTATTTTCTTGGAAAAAAAAATAAAAAAAAAAAAATCCCAACAACTGAAACTGCCTAGTTGAGAACGCACAGTATTGTATTATTTTATTGTGCTTATAAAGTAGTGTAGAACTAAATTGCACTGAATGTATAGTTATCTATTTGTCTTGACTTATCTGTTAATGCAACATGCTCGAAACAAAAAAAAAAAAATCGTCATTTGTTTTATGTAAAAGCATAGTTCTGCGTGTTCAAACTCTGAATGTAGCAATTACCGCCAGAAAAAGAAAAAGAAAAAAAAAAAAAAAAAAAACACATTTCTGGACACCGTGGATTTGTATTGTATACGTGAGACATTACGTAAATAATAATAATAATTATAATAATAAGGATAATAATAATAAAAGATTTTAAAAGGACTGCGTTGCCTACAGTGCTGCGTCTCTGTTTAAAAACACCCACACGTACACATCACGCAGAGCGGACTCTGGCTGATATCTCATCCTTCAGATCATCTTTGGCAGCCTTCAAAAACCCCAAACCTCATCTTTCTTCGGGAGGAACTGGGAAGATTTTGGCTCCGGCACCGGCAGCGGGGGCGGCGGGGGCAGGGGGGGTTCCCCCTCCCTGGCCGGAGCCCGAGCGGGGCATCGCACCGCCGCCGTGGCAAACGCTTATGAAAAATGCCAAGGCTGCTGCTAATTGTCTGCCTGAAGCTGTAGGTCCGCCAGAAAAATGCGAATAAAATAAAATATTGCAACGACTCCAGCAGTGTTAAGTCTTTCTTTGCTATGGGGAAGGCTTCTTGGTGGGGTGGGAAGGGGGGAATGAAGTGCAGAAAGGCTGGGCGGTTGGATTTTGGCTTCTCCCAGCTGGGAAGTGCCATTGGGAAGATCTGGAAAATGGAAAGCCCTGGTGCTGAGGTCCGGAAAAACCCTCTCCTTGCCGGGGCTGGGCTGGCAACCGGGCGGGAGCCGCCGCGCTCTCCCCGGTCCTGGCTGCGATCGTGACCGGGGGCCGGAGGGCGTTAGGTGGGCACGGAACCTGCCCGGACCCCGCGGCGGAGCTCGGGGCGCCGTGGCAACGCCTTCCCCAAGGCAAACAGCGCCAAAGCCGCCCAAAAAAATGAAGGTGGCGAGAAAACACTTTATTTACTTATATTTTTCCCTCCCCAGGCGCAAAGTCCCTTCTTCTCTCCCCCCAAATTCATACCTTCTTCCCCATGGACACCATCCCTAACGTAACACATCCTTTTATTTTACTACTACTACTACTACTACTATTATTATTATTATTATTATTGTTATTACTGTTGCTGCTGCTACTGCTACTATCGCTATTATTACTATTATTACCACTATTACTATATCATTACTATCATTACTATGATTACTATTGTGGTCCTATTTTATTTTATATTATTTTATTTACAGCAAAACCTGGCGGTGACGCCTTCAGGTCTCTCTTCTGCTTCTCGGATAGGAGCTGAACTTTAGAATTCTTTCTCTAACCACCAGCCTCATTTCGTTGAACGAAGTCTATTGATCTGTAAAACCGGGTTTATCTCCTTTTTTTTTTTTTTTTTTTTTTTTCCTTCCCCCTGCTGATAAATGGAGTCCATCATCTAGAGCCCAGGGATGCAGAAGTGGACGGGATGTTTACCCAGCTATTGCAGATAAGGAGGCACACGGCTCCTCGCCCGCAGCCTGATGCGCTGAGCTGTGTCTGGAGGCTCCTCTGTGGGCTTCAGACATTCTTCACCCCAAACCCACCGAGCTTAAAGGATTTAAATGCCTCAGGGCTTGAAATTGCTGCACTCTGCCCAGGAGGGCTGGGGAGGGGGAAAAAAAAAAAAAAAAAGGAGAAATACCGAAGTTGTGCGGCGCGCAGGAAAAGGGGACTCGGGTGGGTGCACCCACACCCACTTCTTGACCCTTTTCCCCCCATATTTGCGATGCCAGGGCGAAAAGGGGCTGGGGAGGGGGGAGAAAAACCCCGCAAATGGCATCAGCGGGGTCGGATCCTGCCCGGGGCTGGGGCTGAGCCTCTGCCTGTGCACGGCGGGTGCGCGGCTCCCGTGGGTGCCCACTCCCGCACTGCAGCGAGCAGCGGTGCGGGCGGGTTCCCCCGGCCGCAGCGCCCGCAACGCCCTCCTTACCCGCCGCCAATCCCCCCGAAACACCTACACCACCCCGGTAAGGTTTATTCTAGAGCTTTCCATGCCGAGGGCAGGCGCGGAAGGTAAGCGGCTTTATTAGTCATAAAAGAGAGTGGCTTATTCCAACCGAGCTTTTTTCTTGGGGGATATTTATCCCGCGTCTAAAAGGGATTTTCCCCCCCCCCTCGTTTGCTATCATAGGATGGCTGGCTGCTCATTCACTCCAGCGATGAAAAAATCCGCAGAAATCAGTGCAAAGGAAATATTTTCTGTTATGTTACTTCAAAAAAAAAAAAAAATCGCGATAAAGGCTTTGCGTAGAAAATATCCTCCCAACGCGGGGGGAAGGAGAGGGAGAACTTACCAAAGTGTTTAAAAATAATAATACTAAAAAAAAAAAAAAAGGAGCTGCATCCGCACTCTATCCATCATATTTAAATCCACAAATCTAAGTAGTTTTATCCGAACGAATACTCCAGAATGACATTTATCTATCAAAAGGGTCTGGAGTTAAATTATTGAAACTACAGCCGCAGCAGTTAGTTTTGGGGTAAATGTTTATGTTCTGTAGTCAACACAAGAGAGTCGCATCTTCAGATGACATCCAGTTATTTCTGTAATCACTCCATCATTTCAAGAGAAAAAGAGAAGAGACCATTTTATGGGGGAAAGTAATTTGAAAGAAGATTCGCTCTCCACAAAGTGGCTTATTCAGAAATGATCATAGCTTCGGTATTACTGAAATTAGACTCATCTACCCGCCTGAAGTAAGAAATATCGTCCTATTCCAGGCTTTTTATTAGCCAATCAAATTTCCTTCGGATCTCCATTTGTGATTTGTGAAAAATATAATTCCTCGAAAAGCTGAGTTTGAGCATATTGCTTATTTTCCCTTAATTTATTATTCTAATCACAGCCGCCGCCGTGCCATAATGCAGCCATTAGGCGAAAAAATTCGTTTAGATTTTATACTCCGAAATGGGCACGGATTATATTTGAGAGACAACGAATTTCTCGGGCATTAAATTTTTTTTTTGCGCGGATGGAGGCGAGGAAGGAGGGAGGGGAGGAAGATGCGCGGGGGCGGAGGTGGGGGAAACTTTGCGAGCTAGATTTGTACAAAAAAAAAGGGCAATTCTGCCCCATTTATTTATTCTGGTTTTTAACTCACCCTATTTTTGCCTCCCAGCCTTACCCCCCCTTAAATTCCCATCCTTCCCCTCCCGAAAATACCCTCGCTGATACTGGGAGAGGGGGTGGGTTTATGGGGGGGGGTGATGGAAGGAGCGACACGATCGCCCGAAATCCTCCGCAGCAATGCGCGCCCAGGTTACTTTCTGCCTGCCGGGATCAAAATTTCCCCTTCACATTATGGAATTTATTATCTTGTCTGCTCTCTGGAAAATGGGATCTCCATTGTGCTCGGGAAGCTGTTGTGGTCGTAGTTTCCCCCCTCGTAACTTTTAACTACCTGTTATAAAATTTATTGGTGGTTTGTAAAGTGAATAAAGTAATTTCCCTTCCATCCGGTTGTATTACAACCTTTGTGTTGTTTGGGCAGACAGACACGCATCCAGCCAGGGGGAGAAAAAATAAATAAATTCAAGTGGCAGGGAGTGAGACCCCCCTCCCCTCCACCCCCCCTTTTTTTTTTTTTATTTTCCTCAATTAAAATTAAATTAAGGCGCGGGGATACCTGGAAAAAAAAAAAAAAAAAAGCCTGATGGTGCTGTCCCTGGAAATGTGCGGGTGCAGAGGGCAACGGGTAGGAAAAATTGCGGCAAAATATTTTATCTTCCTCATTTTTCTGGCTGCGGGAGCGCGGTGCGTGCGGGGCCCTGGGAGCTGCAATTTGGGGTCGGGGGGTGGCAAAAAAAAAAATCTATGTATCCATCTAGCTCTTTCCATAAGGAGAAGAGGAGCAGAAAGGCGGCTCCTCGCAGGGTTTCATGTGGAGGAGCCCATCTGAGCAGGCTGGGCTTTGCGGTTGTCTATTTACACCAGTTGTGGTTCGCGCCGTGCCTCCGAAGCAGGCCTCTACACGGCAGAAAAATGTCGCTCCCCTTCCAAATCAATATTTCCCAGCCGTCTACACGGACCCCCCTGGCTTGGGGGGAAAAAAAAATAATAATAAAAGAAAAAAAATCAAAGGGCTAAAAAAAAAATAATAATAATTCCGCCTTTTATCAAGGATCGCATCCCCGACACCGTGGCGTGGTAAAACAAAAGGCTGGGGGGCTTGCTGGAGGAAAAAGAGCGTAGGAAAAAAAAGATTTAAGTGCTTTAAAACCGTGGATGTGGGTGTCCCACCAGCAAAGCGTGGAGCTGGGCGGGCGTAGGGAATTCAGTCAAGGGGATGCGAGAGTTTCGGGGTCACTGCCGCGCCGTTGGGTGAAGTTGGGGGTGATTGGGGCAGTTCCAGGTGCCCCCGGGGCTGGGGGGGGGGCGAAGGGGGGGAGGGGGAGGTTTTTTTGGGGGGGGGACACCCCCTTTTTGCCCCGGGAAGGTTCCCTTTGCAGCGGACGCACCCTGGGCAGCGATGGAGCCCGGGGGAGGGCAGAAATGGGCATTTTCCCTGTTTTTTCCTCGAGCATATTGTCCTTGATTATGAATTAAACGCTTTAAAAATTAACGTGCCCTCGCCATTTAAAGGCTTCCCTCTTCAAACCCGGCGTGCTCCATTTTTATCCCCACTGCCCCTCGATGTTTTCCTATCCCCCCCCCAATTAATTACCGACACGGAGATTAATAACGCCCCGCGCTAAAGGCCAAATCTCCTTAGTTAAAAAAAAATGCTGAGAATTAACCCGAGCAGCTAATAATGATCAAATTAAACCGAATCTACCCTTAAAAGAAAAAAAAAAATTGAAAATCCACCCTCCTTTATATTAACGCAGTCGCTTAAAAGATAAAAAAGGGGGAACAGTGAAGGGGGGGGGCGGAGAGGGGGGGAAAAATCCGAATATTAAAGCAGAATTGTATAAACATGGCGACAGACGAGAGCATTTGCACTCGTCACAAAAAAATGCAACGCATTCCTGGTTGTTTGCAGAAAATTTACAGCTGAGCAATAAAAGTTTACGACTGAATCACAAGTTGGATTGGCCACAGGAAGTCATGTGGACTCCATCCATGAACGTGAACTTTTTATTGTGGTTTCTCTTATGACTCTTTCGCAGTAGTCTTTCCTTTAACAGTCCAAGCAGTGCCAGGGGTAGGATGGTATTTTTCCCCCCCTTAATTATTAGCGTGATGATGAGGATTTTTTTTTTTTTGGGCTTAAAAAAAAAAAAAATCTAGATTTTTTTTTTTTTTTTTTTTTACCCCCCCCTCCCTCGTCTCCTTGGGGTTGGAATTCTTGGTTGCTTTGGGCATTTTGGCATTAATGAGTTTACTGCTGCGTCTGGTTGCCGCCTCCTATTCCCCACCCCTAGGGGCAAAACGCAATGCATTTCCTTTGCAGGATGCGATGATGAGGGGGCACAAGCAGTTGTAAATACCTTTTTTTTTCCTTTTTTTTTTTTTTTTGAAGCCCAAAAAAAACCCCCCACCAACCCCAGAGAGAGACAGATTCCTCCTCCAGCTTCCCCCATCCCTTGCCCAACCAGAGAAGAACTGTTTTGCTTTTGTTTCCATCTTTTTTTTTTTTTCCCCCCCGGTTTTTTTTTTTTCCCTTTTTTTTTTTTTTTTAATGTTTCTCTGGAGCTGAGCTGCAGCGTCAGTGGATCAGAAAGAGGGAGAGACAGAGAAAAAAGAGAGAGAGAGTGAGAGAGAGGGAGAGGGGGAGACAGGAGCCTCTGGTAAGTGTTCCCTTATTGGTTAAAATGTGTAACTAATGATCCATAGCCCGGGTGTTAAGGATAATGATGCATCGTTGTGCGAGCGAGGGGTGTAGCTTGGATATGAGGGAAAGCTGCTACGGGGCGGCAGAAATGCAGTTAATTCGGGGGGGAAAGAAAAAAAAAAAAGGGGATTTGCTGGTGCTGATGTCATATTCGGGGTGCGGGGAGGCAGGTCGGGGGGCGCCGGGGGATGGGGAGGGGGGGGCGCGGGCGCGTTGGAGGGAGAGGGGAGGAAGGAAAAAAAAATAAAAATGCGTAGAGATGGAAAAATTAATCCTAACTTTTCCTTAAAAAAAAAAAAAAAAGGGGGGGAAGCGCATGCGCGGAGGGGCCGGCCCGGCGCAGCCCGGGTGGGGCGGCCAAGGCTGCCGGGAGTGCCATATTTAATGAGCTGCGCTCTTAATTGTGCGCGCAAGGCCCGGCCTTGCACGCCCATTCCCCCCGCCCCCGGCCGCGGCCTGCGCCTCTTCCGCGGGGCTGCGCGCTCCGCAGGAATTAATATTAAGCGCCAGCTGATTAACAATCCACTCTTTGCATCCCGCGGGCTCCTCCTTTTCTTCGCTTTTTGCAGCCGGGCGGGTGTAAAGTTGTCCGGAAAAGGGGTTTTCCTTGAGTTTTATGGAATTTTATTGAATTCTATTGCATTTCATGGAATTTTATCGAATGGGGTGGGATTTTCCCCCCCGGCAAAGGAGCGGTGGAAGCAAGCTCCATGTCGTAAAAAATAACAACAGTGATAACTTCCAGGAGCGCTCGGGTTTTCCTGCGAAGTGGTTAACACGGCGTTGGCTTTTCTATTTTATTTGCATGCGAGTCCCTCCCCTTTCCCTTCTTTTTATTATTATTTTGTTCCCCCCCCCTTTCTTTCTTTCCTCCAGCAACTTTAATTCAGGTTTAACGGGTGAGATTTAAAGCGTGACCCTTCCCCTGCTAACCTCCCCATCTACCTATCCATCCACCTACCTCCCCACCTTCCCATCCATCATCCGATCTTATCTATCTCCCTGGATATACCGCTGCCGCCTAAAGAGAGATATATATATGTATATATATAATGTAGTGACTTCATTTCCTCTCGAGGTTGTATTTTTTTTTTTTCCTTTCTTGAGAAACCCTCTGTGTTTTCAAAAAATAATATGGTAAAAATAATAATAATGACGATAAGGAGCGGGTGTGCGAGCAGGGGTTTGCTGCTGGTGCCAGCCTGTGCACGTATCGAGCTGGATGTATACATATATAGGGGCGGACATTAAATAAACCCTGTGGGGGAGGGGTGGCAGAGGCAATTTTCTGGCTTATTATAAGCGATTTTGGGGGTGCCCCAGTGTGGGGCCGGGTGCGGGAGGGGGGATTTGGGGGGGGAGCTGGAGGCGGGGGGGGGGTCCTCACTTTCTGCCTTGCTGCTTTGCTGCTGCTGTTGTTGTTGTTGTTGTTTTCTGGTGGTTTTTGAATAAACATGGCCTCCTCGCTTCTAATTTCCAGCGTGCGCTGGCGGGGCTGCGTTGGCGACAGCGGTGGGTGAAGTTTGGGGGGCTCTGGAGTGTTGAATTAAATTGGGGGGGGGAAAGGTAGGGGGAGGGGGGGAAAAAAAAAAAAAAGCCAAGTTTCCAAAGTTGCCTTCCCTTTTCTTTTGAGAAATCTGGTAAATCCTTGCGCCTGCCTTTGGGGCTGGAAATTATCGGCTGAACAAAACCCAGCGCTGCCGTTCCCCTTCCCCTGCCAAGGGGGAATTTTTATCCCGGCTTTGCAGCGCCTTGCCTTTGAGACAACACGCCGTTCCCCCCTTTATTTTCATTTTCCGAGCATGAAATAAATAAATGGAGGGGTCGGGGATGGGATGCGGGGGGGGGAAAAGAGGGAAAGAGGGGTTTGCCTTCGTTTTGTTCGCTGGGAAAATCCCGTTGTGTGGAGGCTCTGCCTGTACCGCGGCTAGTCGTAAAGACATTTTATGAGCAAACAATGAGTGTTTATTGGAACCACATGATTACAGAAATGGGATCTTTTATTGTTTTCAGACTGAAATCCGTCTGCTCCCCCCTCCCCGGCCCCGCTCCCACCGGCGCGGGGTGCTCCCCCCGCCGCCGGGCCTGCAGCCCCCCGAAACCGCTCCCCAATACAGGGATTTTCTCCTTTCCCTTGACGTATTCTCATCCTTCAGACGCTCGCAATGCTGAGAAACATTTTTAGGATGTAGAGCTGGAATAACGGGATGATTTATACTCGCCGAGATGGTTGTGTGGTTGTTGGTTTTTTTTTTTTTTTTTTTTTAATCCCGGTCTAAACCAGAGGAAATAAATCGCTGCTTGTTTCTGTAACATCAGGGATTATAGGAAAATTGCCACGTGTTATTGACATGGACTTTCAGGAAATAATAGATTTTCTTCGACAGATGTAGTCGGTGGAGAGAAAAAAAAAAATTAAACCAGGATGCTACGGATTTTTTTTTTTTTAATGGGGATTCCGCTGTCCCAAATGCTTCCTAATTTATTTATAGGGGCGCTTTATTCCGAGGTGTTGAGTACGAGCCTATTCGCGGCTGGGGGACGTAAATACGATCTGTGCAACGAGGGGAATTTAAGTTGGATTGGAAAACGTGGAGGTTTCGCACACTCAGCCCCGGCCACCGCATCCTCCCCCCCCGGCCACCGCATCCCCCCCCGGCCCCGCTCCATCGCCCCCTCCCCGCGCTCAGCTCGGCTCCTCCGAAAGCCTCTTAGGGGCAAATATCTGTAAATAAGGGCACGACCGTGTGGGAGGTTTGTTATGCCAAATCCGCCGTGGTGTAAGAGCCTGGAAAAACCTGTAACTACAAAGAAATGATTAGAAAGAAGCGATTTCCCAACTTGTTATGTGAAGGAATTTCGGTTTGGGGAACGAATTAACCAAACCCACCAGAAATAATATATGAGAAATATATATATATATAGGAAACCGCCACCGGCGTTAGGTGCGAGTGGTGAACGTGGTGATGCTCAGATCGGTTTGCGATCGGGGTCCGTATCTTTGTGGTTCTTTCCCCAATAAATGCGATTTTTTGGGGGGGGGGGGCTGTATTTCTACCCGGAGCCTGGTGCAGCAAAGGGGGTTGGTTTGGGGTTGGTGGTTTGTTGGTTTGTTTTTTTTTTTTTCCGAGAGATAAATTTGCGGAGCTCGGCATGTGGAGGAAAAGAAAAGGCGAGGGAAGATAAAAAAATTAGTCATAGAGGGGGAAATACACTTTGGGAAGAGATGATGCATAACATTGGGGGATCAAGGATTTTATTTTTGGAGGAGATAGTTGGAGATCTTGTTACTGTTGTTGGCGGGGATTTAATCCCTGCAGCTCGCCCTCTCCGGAAAAAAATGGAGAAAAAGGGGAGGAAAAAAAAAAAAAAAGCGATTTTCAGTGCTAATGTTTGAGGTCAGGGCTATTAAAAAAAATTTTAAAATTAAAAAAATAAGGCCTTTCCCCATCGGATTTGGGGCGGCAGCGGGGAGCTGAAGTGTGGGCTCGGGATTTGGGAGGAAAAGCGAGGAAATCGGGGCAGAAGCACCTCAAAATTTGAAGAGGGCGATTTTTTGGGGGGGGGGGGGGGGGGGGAGCGGCGTGACCTCCAGCCTGGGAGGGGGAGGAAGATGCTGGGGAGGAGGAAGGCGAAAAGCGGCCCCGTCTCCCCCCCCCCCCGCTTCATTCCCAGACACAAACACAATAAAAGGCCGAAATCCCCGAAATTGCGGGTGTCTGGACGCAGTCTGCAGGGGACAGGCTGCTCGGGTCGCCTTTGTCGCATGGGGACACACCTTGCTGTAAAAGCCTTTGTCCCCAGACTAAAGACCCCGCGTTTCAATGGGGGGCGGAGAGGGGGGGAAATAAAAAGGGGGGGGGGGAAGAGAGAGAGACTGGGAGCAAGGCGGAAAAAAGGAAAAAACCACTAAAAACCAACAAAAAAAAACCCCTACCCCCCCCAAAAACCAGCCGGCAGACGGGGTCCGAGGGGCGCGGGGGGCCGGGGGTTTGTCCCACAGGTGGGGCCCCCCCGTCCCCTTCCCCCCCCCTTGGAGTGTTTAAATTTCGGCCCGTTTTTGTTTACTTGTTTTGTATACTGCCACCAAGTGACAGAAACTTGCAATTTTTTGCAATTTGGTGCCTTTTTTTTTTTTTCCCCCCCTCTGTCTGTGTGTGTAATTGCGGGGGGGGGCGGTTAAAGGGGGGGTGGGAGACAGGGGGTGGGGAGGGACACCCCCCCCCCGGGCTGGGAGAGGGGGCAAAGCCCTGCAAACCCCTTCCCCTGCCCGGGCAAACAGCACTTGGCGACGAAGTTTCGGCACCGTGGCGAGTGCGGGGCGGCCCCGGCCCCCCCCGGCCGCCAACGTCCCCAGGTGCCCCCGGCCCCCGGGGCTCCGCGCCGCCGCTTGCTGCCCATTCCGGCCGGTTTGGGGGCTTCTCTTTTTTTTAATTCCTTTCGTTCCGTGTTACCGGGGTTTCAATCATCCCGATGTACGTGAACTCATAAAAATAGATAAGGCATGTCAACTCGGGAACGGTATTTTCCCCCTGAAAATATGAGTGTATTTAAGCAAATCCTGAAATATTAAATTGTTGCTCGATTAAAGACGATGTAAATGTATAAATTCAACAAAGTGCTCAAGAGGTTGTCTCCAAATATATAGTTTAATTCTGCCTAAGTGATCGCCTCTAAAAAAAACATCATTAAGGCAACTATTATTGTTTCCTGAATTATTTTTTTTTTCCGAGCCACCTATGATTAAATTTCTGCCTTCATATCTGCAAAGAATAAAGGATAAAACCGCCTATAGTTAATGACAACAATTTTTCACTCCTGAGTTACCCTTGCAGAACGTAATAACATCCCACTCCTTTTTATTTTTAATCTCGACACCCAGCAGAAGTAATTGCACCTCTGCATATCTGCACGTATAGATGTGCCTATAGGTACACGCGCGTGTGCCGCGAAATGTCGCCTTTTAGGGTGTTACGCCATGAAGCCTCGTCCGTGGCGGGTGTGACGTCATGAGCGCCACTGCCTTTTTTTTTTTCGCCTCTTTTAATTTTAGGGATTTGAGGGAATATTTCCACTCCATCACGAAAAAAGACCCAAATTAAAAAAAAACACACACTAAAAAATTTAAGAGCTAGAAGGCACATTCCTCCCCCCCCCCCCCCTCCGGGAAAGTTGCTACCTGCTACCTGAGCAGGTTTTACCCCCGTTTTGGGGCAAAAAAAGGTCTTTTCCTGGATCCGATGGCATTAACCCCCCCGTTTGCCCCCACTTGCGGCCCGGGAGCCACCGGGAACCTCTCGGCAGCCGCAGACACCTCCCCACAAACAAAGCACCGCTCCGCCATCGCACATCCCCTAAAATATTAAGGATTATTTTCTTTTTCTCGCTTTTTTGAGGGGTTCCCCTTCCTAGCGCCGACCAGATTTATTCAGAAGGGCGTTTGAGCAGCAAATTAAATTAAATTGAGGCGGTGTGGCAGGGGAGGGGGGTTCTCCCCCTGCCTTTTTCGCTGCTCTTAACTTTTTTGCAACGTGGTTACTTGGTAATTTAAGACCCAGCGAAGTCCCGTTTCCGCGGGGAGATTTCGGTGCTGCCTTCTTTTGTTGGGCTGAGATTCGCCAATAAATCTGGGAAGGAGAAAAATAATGAAATAAATCACCACCACCACCCCCCCATTAAAAAGAATATTTGAGAATTAAAAGCCGTCGCGATACCAACGCGGGGAAAAATGTAAATAAACGCCTGGAAGGGCCGGGAAGCGTTTTCCAGCCTCGGCAGGGAAGAGGGATACATTTCAGAAGTAGGAACAGATTAATTTCTCTTCCCCACACACCTCCCTCTTTCCTGGTTAGCAGACATGTGTTTTGACAATTGCCAGAATTCGCCTTTTTTTTTTTCTTCTTCCCCCCCCCTTTTTTTTTTTTACCTTCCAACCCCTGGAAATGTCTGCAGCGCCTGAGAGGTTTTGCAAGCGAGAAAACCCCCTTTTCCCCCCCATTATTATTATTATTATTATATATATTTTTTTTCCCGCTGAGCGTTGCAACTTGAAGGGAGTCGCCCTGAACTTTTGGTGCACTTTCCTAAAGCAACTCTGAGACTAAAATAAAGGCAACACGAACACGTTTAAGGCCATTTCCCTTCACCACGGTGAGGGGGGGGGAAAAAAAGGGAAAAAAAGAAAAAATCAATGGGAAAAAGCAAAGAAATGACTCGTCTGGGCAACACTTCGGGCGAGGCGCGGGGTGGTAAATGCTCCTCTTTATCCACCTAGGGCGAAAGAAAAGGGGCTTGCGGAGGTTTGCGTTTAAAAAAAAAAAATAGCAGAAACGGTGCTGGTTGTATTTTTTTCCAGCCCCTCTTCTTGGGGAGGTCGGGGGGGGAAATGGGTGTTTTCGCTAATGCTGGCTTTGTGCATCTTGGTGCAGAAAATGCCTTTTAATTAGCCAAGAAAGCTGCCGAATAGGCCACCCTCTCCCAAACGCGGTGTCTGCAGCGCCGGAATAAAAACTTTAAATAGTCTAGGAAGCTCCGCAGCGAGTAGTTCGGGGAAGGAGAGAGTTCATCTCCTGGTGTTTTTTTTTTTTTAATTAAGAGCTGCCCAGACTCTGACTCCGAGGTTGTAATTACAGAGAATAGAGACGGCTCCAAAACAATGCGAGCCATTTCAGGCGGGGGGAGAGGTAAATAAACCTCCCCAGAAACCTCCACGAGTTTGTTGTTGTTATCCTCTTGCCCCTTTTTTTTTGCGGGGGGGTGTTGTTATCCCTATTTTATTTATTTTCTTCTTCTTTTTTTTTTTTTTTTTAAGCGTTATTTACAGCAAAAGCAATATTTGACTAGGAAAACCCTGTTGTAAAGAGCAGGAATAAATTCCCAGCGAAAGACCCAAATAAATAATTAGGACTCACGTGTGCCATAAATGTCAAGTTAAAAAAAAAAAAAAAAAAAAAAAGGCGAAGGGGAGGGGGGGAGGCAGAGATCCCCGATACAAGGTGAAATCAGTTTAAATAAAAAGGCTTTTAATGGCATCACTTGTATTTACCTCCAAGAGCTTCGAGGGCTGAAGCAGCCGGGAGCGCGCAGGCTCACGGGCAGATGCCGCGGGTGTGCGCGGGTGTGCGCCTGCCTCGCACACGCGTAGGTGCGGGCATTTGGGGGCGGGGGGGGGGGGATTCAGGGTGCCCCCCCCCTTAGTGCAGCCCAAAAGAGCCGTTTTCCCAGCAGTGTATAGAAACCCACCCTCACCTTGCTTGAATAATTTTAATTTTGAAGGGGGGGGGGGGCACATGGTGGCTCCGTGCCCCGAGCGGGCGGGCACCTCCCGACCACGCCAGGCGGGGGGGGGGACGGGACACCCCCATCTCTTGCCCCACGCCGGGATCAGCCCCCAGTGGGCACCGTGGCTGGGAAAAAAAGAGCAACCCCCCCCCCCCCCCCAAAGGAAAAAAGCGGCGGGGCCGGGCAGCAGCTCCCTGCCAGGAGCGGGGGCTGCAGGCGGCCCGGGGAGGGGGCGCGGGGGGGACACCCCGACTTGGATTGGTTTCCTTCCAGTAATTACTGAGGGATAGAAAACACATGTGTTGGGATTGCATTTTTTTTTTTTCCCCCCAGCCTTTTTTTTTCGCCCTAAATCAGTTCATCAATTCGCTAATTATAGCTGGGAGGGGGGAGGAAATCTCCCGACACATTTTTTTTTTCTTTCTTTCTATTTTTTTATTTTTTCCCCCCCTCTCTGTGTGAGCATCAGTGGGGGGAGAGAAAAAAAAAGGGGGGGGGGGGGAATATGGCTTATGAGTGGTGAATGTTATTTCAGATTTCTATGGGCGCTTTTCTTTTCTGGGAACAAAGAGCAACTCCTATTAAAGAGCTACTCGAAGACTTGTACATATTTCTACTGCTGTGTAGCACTTTTAATAAAACATCTGTTCTTGCTTCTGCTGATGAGTTTACATAATTGTTTGCAGACCAATTTAACCAGAAAGCGCCCCACATATTCCCTCTACATGTTTTCATGGGGGAAAAAATAAATACCTTTTTGGTAGTGACATATCTTGATGAAATACTTTCGAGAAATCCCCAAACTGCTAGAAAATATCAATGGGGGAAAAAAAAAAATATCCAGTGCATTCAGAACGTGAGGCTGAGGAATTGCAATGAGTAAAACACACTTTAATGATGCCTCATTTGGATTTGCAGCAGCTTTTGGGGTGGTTGTGCTCTGTTTTTTTTTTCACCCCCTCCCCTTTCTCTGCCTTTTCTCCCCAGAAACCTGATTTTTAACGTGGGGAGAGGATTCTATTTTAAGTTTCTTTACGGCAGCTGGTTTCTGTTCACTATAAATCGACCAGACTTTTAAGACTTGCCCTCTGTTTAGAGAAGTAATAAAACACTTAACTTTCTCGACTCCTAGTCACACGGTTATCACACAGGTCTCCGATACAACAGCCCCCGAGCACCTATACAAAAAAAAAAAAAAAGGGGGGGGGGGGGAAGCAAAAAAAGGATAAAAAAAAATAAAAATAATAATTCCAAAGAAAAAATAAAAGCCCAGAAGGAGCCCTTCCAGAAACTCCTCCAAACTTTGGCAAGGTTGGCGTGGGTATAAATGCCCTTCCCTAGGTGCCGCTCCCCACGCCAATCTGCCCTAGCAAAGGTCCAACCCATCCAGCTGTAGCTACTTTTAATTTCCTCGCCAAATTACAGCGGGCTGTAAGCAATACATAAGGTAAGACAACACGCCAATAACTGCAAAGCCCTCGTTCATCCATCTCTCCCTCCAGTCCATTTGGGGGAACCTTCGCAGCAATTTAATATCTGGAAGCAGCGTGCGTGGTCAGTGGTGGTTTCCAAAGTAACCCTGCCCTGAAAGGACTGGGGTTCAGAGAAGATGTGCCCATGGCTAACAGTATTTGCAACACAGCCCTGGCTCTCCAGATCTGCCCAGCTGGGAGTGCCTCTGGCTGGGGCTTTAACAGCTCAGCAGCAGGCGGAAAAAAAAAAAAAAATTAATAGTAATACCCCCAGTAATCGCCTTGCTTTCCTAGTTTCTGTATTTTCGCCTCTTTCTTTGATGCCAGAAATCCCCGGGTAGGCTCTGGGGAAAGGGGAGAGGGAGGAAAGGGAAAGGAAAAGCAACTGAAGTTCGCTTTTTGGGGGGGAAAGCGCCTGCAACCCTCCCCTAGGTAGGGGGGTCCCCGCCTGCGCCAGCCCGGCTGCGAGGGGGGCAGCCCTAGGTGGGAGCCAGCCTGCGCTCCCACCCAGGTCCCTCTGCTAAAGAAGATGGTGCACACTTCCAGCCATCTCCTTTTTGGTTAGAAACTTTATTTTTTCCCCTAGTGACACTCAGGGGAAGCCTTAACGTTATAGAAGATGAATACACGAGCTTTTTTTTTTCAGTTGTAGTCTCGTTTATGGTTTTATTGCTACCATTGATTACTTTGCTTTGTTACACAGAGGAAAAAGAGCATAAAATCCGTTGGCATCCGGGTTCCTGTTATAGCTGGGGAAAAAATATACACCCCCCCCCCCCAGCCCTTCTTTGTCAGCTAAAATCTTTTAGGGATACATCGCTAAAAAAGCACTGGAGTCCCTTGGTTGAGGGCAAGACAAACAAATACTCTCAGTTTTGAATTTGGGTGTGCACCCACAAACCTTCCTCTCCCCAGCCCCCCGCACCCTGACGTTTAAAATAAAAACGTGGACACGATGGAGGTTTAAAAAAAAAAAAAACCAACACAACCCAGAGGAGGCCAGGGTTTCCCTGCCATAATTGAATTTTTAAATAGCAAGCCACCAGAATGATAAAGATACCTCGCAATATTTACAGATCAGCAGGTATGTTTTACATTTAAGGGGCAATTTATGGCTCTAGATTGAAATTAAAATTAGATTAGCTGTCTTCATTTCAATTAGTTCTAGGTGCAATCTACCCAGAGAAGACAGAATATAATCCCCCCTTTCATCTAACTAAATATTTGCAATAGAAGTTTCCCAATCACTTGCAAATATCTGCAACTATAAATTGCTGCAAACACAAACACGAGGTTGCGTCCCCAGCCCAGGCTCCCCATTGCTCTCCATTCCACACAGAAATCCTCTTTCTTTCTTTCTTCCTTCCTTTTTTTTTTTTTTTTTTTTTGCTGTTGGTGTAGTTGTTGTCGCAAATGTAAATATCCTCCAGCCTGGAAAATGAGCAGGGAAACGTTGGAGGGGAGAAATGTCAAAGTGGAGGAGAAATCTAACTTCCAGGCTAACGTGAGTTCGCAAGGTTGGGTCTTGCTTTTCTGGATGTCTTTTTTTTTTTTCCTCCCCTCCCCAAGACATACTTTGGGAAGGCTCTGAACCACGTTATCAATTCAGAAGTCGCCATGTTTTCCCCCCTCTCTTTCTGTAATATTTTCTCATCAGGAACGCAACCATTTGATTCCATAATATTGACCAATGCTACAGGAGAACAAGAAGAAGGGGGGAAGAAAAAAAAAAAAGGAGGGTAATTTATGGCTTAATATTCTGTGGACATCTGAGATTTATTACTGTGAATTCTGAGCTATTTTATTACAAGATATTAAGCAAACATTTCTTTAAAAAAAAAACACACCAAACCCCAAACAAACCAAAACACGAGCAACATAATGCACAGACACACGGACGGTGCTTCCCAACCTCAGCGCCCGTTAGCAGAAAAGGGGGGTGAGGGGGGCGAGGGGGGGAAAGGAAAAGTTAAGCCTGGCTTAAGAAATTTGGGCCCCCCCCCCCCGGTCCAGCCCAGCCCCCCCCCCCCCCCCCCCGCAGGACCCCCAGCCCCGGCTCCGGCAACGCTCCCCTCCCCACCGCAGCCTCCCCAGCCCCCGGCAGCCCGGGGGTGCCGGGGGGGGGTTTTGGGGGTGCAGGACTTACTTTCCATGCCCACTTAGTTTCAACTAGGGAATCAACAGAAGCAAAAGCAATTTTTTCCCTTTTTGACACCCGCCTCCCCATTGGCTCCCCCCGGGTCAGCTGACTTTGTCATTTTGTCTGTCCTGGAGCAGAGCCTTCCCTATAACAATCTAGTTCAGACTACAAACTGGAGACAGAAATAAATATTAAAGAAATCACACAGCCAGGTATAGAGGACGATATGAATTCCTATTTTACAAACCCATCTTTATCCTGCCATCTAACCAGTGGCCAAGAGGTGCTTCCCAACGTAGCCCTCAATTCAACTGCCTATGACCCTGTCAGGCATTTTTCTACTTATGGAGCAGCCGTTGCTCAAAACCGGATTTATTCTTCTCCTTTTTATTCACCGCAAGATAATGTTGTGTTTAGCTCCAGCCGAGGACCTTATGACTATGGATCTAATGCTTTTTACCAAGAAAAAGACATGCTTTCTAGCTGCAGGCAAAATTCTATGGGACATAATACACAGACATCAATCGCACAGGATTTTACCAGTGACCAAAACAGGAACACTTCGCAAGAACAAAAAACTAGCATTCAAATATACCCATGGATGCAGCGTATGAACTCCCACAGTGGTAAGTTTTACAGCTCGGAGATATAAATTAAATAAACTGAACCATCTTTACGACCTTCTCCCTAGCAGAACAGGCTGAGCGACTTTTTATGGCCCCATAAAAACAATAATATAGCTCCTTCACAGTTGCAGCTACAGGCCTTTTATTTGTTAAGTTGTTGCAAGCAAATATGGCTTGTTATGCTCTTTCTAATTAAAAGACTTCGAGAGTGTAAAATATCTATAATAAAGTGCAGCGAGCTCTGCTCGGGAGTTAAGCACAAAATATTACCGGGGTAAAAATAAGTTTTAATGACGGGTGCGGGAAGTGCGGCGGTGGCGGGTTCCCCGCACGAAGAGGGGCCGGGGGGAGCTCCCACTTCCCCCCCCCCCCCCCTTTCCCGGCTCCCCCAAATCCTCCAATTGGCAGAAATAATGTGGGAAAGAGAAGTGGGGGGGCGGGGGGGGCGGGAGCAGCAGCCCGGGAGAAAATGACCCGGGAGAAAACGCTGCGCGCACAGGGTTAATTTAAGCCCCCCAAAAAAAAAAAAAAAAAAATTAGAGATATTTGATTTTTTTTTTCCCGGGGAGGGGGGTGCTGGGGAGGGGGCAGGCGGCGGGGGTGGGGGGGAGGAGGAGCGGGGCGGGCGCGGGGTTGCGCGGGGGCGGAGGGGTTGCGCGGGTGCGGATGTCGCGTCCCCCCCCTTCCGCGTTCTGCCGGGCTGACGATTTTTAGTCTGTTTTGTCTCGGCATCCCTAGGAGTGGGCTACGGGGCCGACCGCCGGCGGGGCCGCCAGATTTATTCCCGTTATCAAACCCTGGAGCTGGAAAAGGAATTTCACTTCAACCGGTACCTGACCCGGCGGAGGCGGATCGAGATCGCCAACGCTCTTTGCCTGACGGAACGACAGATTAAAATCTGGTTCCAAAACCGAAGGATGAAATGGAAAAAAGAAAGTAATTTGAGTTCGACCCTCTCCGGAGCGGGGGGGGGGGCCGCCGCCGCCGCCGCCGACAGCTTGGCCAAGGAGGAGAAGCGAGAAGAGACAGAGGAGGAGAAGCAGAAGGAGTGAAAAAGTGACAGCTCGGCGGCAGGACCCCCCCCGACCCCCCCCACCCCCTATTTATCACTGGCACAATGTTTGGCTACGTTAAAAAAAATAATAATAATAATATCGGGGGGGGATTGCAAAAAAAAAAAAAAAAAGGTCTCATGTGGAAATGTGGACGCCCCCTCCCCAGCGCTACACAGCCCCCCCCGCTCTCCCCAGTGCCCCCCCCGCACATCGCCTATTTATCTGACTCGGGATGAGACTCTTTCAAGCCGCACACTCCTCCCCCCCCCCCCTTCTCCCATCCCCCCCCGCCCCAAACTGGGCACCCCCTCCGCTGAGCCGGGCCGGCTCTGCCCGGCCGCCGCCCCCCGCCACAGCAGCTCGTCCTCCCCGCTGCAAAATCCGATTTCCCTGAGAAAGCTCCTTCCACCTAAATATAGCCTTTCCAAGAGCATCCTCCTTGTATTTAAGCAGATACCTGGGCTCATCACTGCATACTACAAACTGTGACAGTTTCTGTGTGAATATTTTTAACTGTGTTTGTGGTACCTGTATTTATATTTATGTTTAGCACTGTAATGTTCCACAGTATAAAGTGAATGGAGTTCTATAGCAGTAGAAAAGGAAAAAAAAGGAGAAAAAAAAAAAAAACCTTGTGTTACACCCTCTCATGTATAAAGGTCATGTCCAGAGGACTATGTTGAGTATTTAATAAAAACTGAATATTATTTTTAAAGTTTATAGAATGGCCTCTGAGCGTCAGTTGAAACCTTTCGTGTTGATAACAGCCTGTTAGAAAGTTCACTTATCTTCTGTGTGTTGTTCCTGAAAATCAGCTCCCTCTCTCCTTTTTCTCCCTCCTTCGTACCTCTCTCGTTCAAGAGTATTCCAAAAAAAAAAAAAAAGGGGGGGGGGGGGAAATTACATTTTGCTTTGTCTCCTTGAATTAGTCTTGTTACTGTATTGTTCGGTGGCATCAGGAATCTATGCCATACCTCTCGCTTCATGATTAAAAATGGATTTCCAAAGTTCAAAACAGTATATATTTCTTATTGCACCCTCCTCAGTCAAATACCAGGTCAAAGGTTCTGCTTCTTTTTATTATTATTTTGATTTAATTTGAGCTCTGCACAGCTGAGAATCCCCCAGCTCGGCGGAAGGACCCACTCCCCCCCCCCCCCCGACTTATTTCGACCCAATAAACCTTTCCAGGGAGGGGGGGAGCCACTTTTATCCAGCAACTCATCCTTAGGAGGACGGAAATTGTGGATATAACGCTGGGAAACAAACCCTGCTGCTGTGGATCGCAGGCTCGGATAACCCATTGCGAAGGCTGGATAAAAAAACCTGCATTTTTCTCGCCTCTTTGTCACTGCTCTGATATTTGCTGGGCTGTTCAGTAGGTAGCACTTAGCCAGGGATGAGATTTCCCTGGAAGCAGCTTAGTCCCCTTCAAGTTGTTTTGTTTTTTTTTTTTTAATGAAACAACCAGGATTTGATGTTAAATGACCATAACCAGGAAAAAAAAAAAAAAAGAAAAAAAGGGGAAAAGAAAAAAAAAAAAAAAGCAGCAGCCTGGGGAGGTTTTTTCAGCCCATCCTTTGCTCGTCTCCAGCCTGGAATGTGCAGGCGATTTTTACAAGGCGCAGGAAAGACGACAAAAAAAAAAAAAAAAAAGAAAAAAAATCTCTCTTAAAACGAAAGAAAACAAGCAAACAGCACCAACAACCAGGAGCCAAGAGCGTTTTGCAAGAGGGTAACGACCTGGCCGGGGAGCAGGAGGCTCCCTGGGTGGAAACCGGTCTGAACACCCCCCCAAAAAAAAAAAAAAGGACAAAAAAAAAAAAAAACAACCAACCAAACCTATATCCACAACCACACATCTATAATTCAGCGCCCGTGGAGGGAAGGAAGGCGATGCCTCACCCCCAGCGCATTCAGGGCTTTCTCTGGCTGCTGAATGGCGAAGGAGCGGCGAGGAGCCGCGCTCCGGTCTGCGAGGCAGAGCCCGCAGCGCCCGGGGGGGCCCCGCGCTGCCCCCCGCCCCCGCTCCGCGCCAGAAGGGAGGGCTGCAAATTCAGATTGGAAGGTATTTATTTCCCCTTCGCCGTGCCCTTTGAAGAGAGGGGCTGGTTTCTCCAGCAGACAAGGAAGATCCAGGCTTCTGCCAGCAATAAATTGCCAAAGGGGGGGTGTGTGGGGGGGGAAGGTAACAGGAATGTAAACTTTGGCGCATTGGAGGAGCTTATATGCGAGGAGCAGCCCCTGCAGAACGCTCGGGAGCTTCCCCGGCCGCCACCGCTCCCCAAAAGCTGGGAAAGCAACGCGGGGAAATGTTCTTCCTTCCACCTACCCGGCAAAACCTTCGTGCAATTAAAAAAATAATTAAAAAAAAAAAAAAAAAGAGAAATTAAAAATGATGCGGAGGTAACGCGCTGCTGCGAGCTTCCCCTCCTGGTTGCACCCACCGAAAAGAGAGAAAAAAAACAACCAAGCAAGCAACCAGGGCTTTTTTCCCTCTACCCGCGCAACTGCGATTTTGGCACGGAAGAAATAAAGCACGCAACAAGGCGCGCAAGAGGAGAAAGCAAAGAAAAAGCATTTTGAAAATCGCGGAGCTCGGGCGCAGCCTGCGCGCTGCTCCCCCCCCCCCCCCCCCCCAGTCCCCATCCCTCCCTCCGCGGGGGCGGCGCGGTGCGCGGGGGGGCGCGGAGCGGCGGTTGCGCTGCCGCGGAGCAGCGCTAGGTGCCGCTGCCGTCCGCGCTCCGCCCGCGCTCCCCCGCGCACCCCCGGCGCCTTCCGCGGGCGCCCATCAATAACCCGCCCCGGGGTCATCAAGGCAAATTGATGAGTGGCCGGCGCCGTCACGTGACGCCACTTAAATATCCCATATTTGGGCAGCGCGTATAGGGGGAAAAAGAAAGAAGAATCCCCACCTATAAATTCTGCACTTTAGGAGGAACAAAACGCGCCCCCCCACCCCTGAACTTCAAAGGGCCACAAATCACCCTAATCAAAGCGGTTGCAAAAAAAAAAAAAAAAAAAAAAAAAAAGGGAAAAAAAAAAGGAAGAAAAACAGAGGGGGAAAATAAAAGAAGAAAAAAGAGGGGGAAAAAAGAAGAAAAAAAGAGGGGGGAAGAAGAAAAAAGGGGGGAAGAAGAAAAAAGGGGGGAAGAAGAAAAAAGAGGGGAGAAAAAGAAGAAAAAAGGGGGGGAAGAAGAAAAAAAGAGGAAAGAAAGAGGGGGAAAAAGATCCCCCTCCCCAAATTTTCTTCCCCCCCCTTTTTTTATTTTCTCTTTTTTTCCTCCCCTCCTCCGCCATGAGTTCTTACGTCGCCAATTCGTTCTATAAGCAAAGTCCCCCCGTTCCTGCCTATGCCATGCAAAGTTATGGAAATTATGGAAGTGTGCCTGAGGTTCAGTCACCCAGGTACCGCTACGGTGGCTTGGATCTAAGCATCACACTCCCCTCCTCCGGGGCTGCCACCTCCCTGAGCGGCTTGGACATGTCTGCAGCCCCCCGAGCTAACCCCGAGCGACCTTCCTGCACGGTCATGGGTTCTTCAGGGCATCCTTTAGCCAGAGACGATCAAGCATCCCTAAATCCCGGGATTTACAGTCAGAAGAGTGCTAACACGACGCTGGAGGAGAGATCTAAGAGCTCGGGTGAAATCAAAGCTGAGCCCGTGCAAACAGCACAACAAGGAGGACCACAACTGCAGCAGCAACAACCTCCACAAATTTACCCCTGGATGACCAAACTACACATGAGCCATGGTAAAACTTTCACTTCTTGATTTTTGTTTCACAGGATTTTTGCCTTGGGTTTTTATAGGCCATACGGGGCAAATAATAAAAAACCTGAGGTCGTAAATTTTACGACTAAGGCATCAATTGCTCGTAAAACTGTCCACTAAAAGGCTTAGAGGCTATATACGCCCAAATTTATGACAGCATAATTGGATCATAGAAACAAAACGTGTATAAAAGGCAATATTCCATTTTTTTGGGAAGGGGGGGTTAAAAATAACTTGAAATACACATGTTCTTTGAGGGTGAGCTTTCAAAAAAACCGACACCAGCAGCGAAGGTGGAGGGAAAGCGTGGAGAGATTTTTCCCCCTCCGCCTTCCCAGGGCTGAAGGGGGGCAAAAAAAGCGAGCAGATCCCCGAGGAAAGCGATTCCCCTCCTTTGTACACTTCCTTATTGTCCGAGAGGAAACAGGTTCACTTCTGGCTCATCTACATGCGTTTGATCTGGGCTTTGGGCAGGGAAGGGGGGGACCTGGGGGGCTGAAGGTGTTGGGGAATCAAGGATTTCAGGCTGCTTCACTCCCTGCGTGCCCCCAGCCCCAGCAAACTTCTGTATATTCTAGATTTGTAACCGGGTTTCATCATGAAAAGAAAAAAAAAAAAAAAAAAGAATAAAAAAAATTGAAAATCCATCCAGAATTGCTTTGGCTTTTCATGCGGTGTCTTCCCTTTTACTTTTATTTTTATATATATATATTTTTTTCCCCCCAGAAACGGATGGTAAACGCTCCCGAACCAGCTACACCCGTTACCAAACTCTGGAACTAGAGAAAGAATTTCATTTTAACAGATACCTGACCCGGCGGAGGCGCATTGAGATCGCCAACAACCTCTGCCTGAACGAGAGACAAATCAAAATCTGGTTTCAAAACCGGAGGATGAAGTGGAAGAAAGATTCCAAGTTGAAAAGCAAAGAGGCTCTTTAGGTGGGATCGCAGGAGATGGAGGGGTCCCCGGCTTTTTTTTTTTTCTTTTTCTTTTTTTTGTGGTTGTTTTTTTTGCCTTTTCCATCACTTCGGGTGGAAGCTACCTTGAGGAAACTTTGATTTTTGGGGTGGGGAGGGAGGGAGCTGCTGGCTGGGCTCTGGTCCGTACCCTCACAAATCCCTCAGACAAAGGAGATCTCTTATTAGTATGCAAAAAAGAAAAAAAAAAACTAAAAAAAAAAAAAACAACCCCGCTGTTAGCTTCATGCAAAAATTTAGTGTATCGCTCTCTAGGTTGTAACTAAGTGTCCTAACCTGTGCGCTCTTGGGGGGAAAAATTACCAAGGGGAAAAAAAAAAAACACCAAAAAGGCTTCAAAAAAAATCCGCAGGGTGGCTGGGTCGTGTCCTCCCAGCTCAAAATCGCAACATTCAGAGGAAAAAGGGAAAAAAAGAGCTGGTGAAGAAGGAAAAAAAAAAGGAAAATAAGGGGGGGGCGGTGTGGGGAAGCCCCCCGCCCCCAGTAAGTTTGGCGGAGCCCCAGCCTCGCTCCCCGCTCGCCCCGCCGGGCGCAGGGAGCCGCCGGCCCGGCTGCGCGGGGGCGGCCCGGGAGGATGCTCCGGGCGGCTCGGGCTCGCTCCGGTCGGAAAGCAAAATATTGCCCCTCCCTGGGGCTCGGCACCCCCGAAAATCCCCTTCCGAAAGCCCGGCGAGGAGCCGGGGGCCCTGGTGTCTGCTTGCGTGTTTGCCTTGGGGCTCGGGTGGCATCATTTTATTATTATTTGCATATAAAAGAAATGAATAGGCTGGGGGGGGGGGGGGGGGGGGACACGGAGCGGTTTTGCGCGGCTCCTCCGAAATCTCCGGGCAGGAAAGTGCAGCATGGGAGGTGGGGGAGGGAGAAATAGCCTCTGGGCTTAATATTATTGTGTATTTATTTGTTGCGTCATTACTGTAGATTTGCTAAATGCTAAGATATATATTAAAAAAAAAAAAAAAAAAGCCAAGGCGAACCCCAATTTGTACATCTCTGTCTAAATCCATCGCAGGACCTTCTTTTATTCCCCCCCCCCATGCCCTCGGTCTATTTATGAGCTGTCGTTTCGTCTGCGAAAGGGCGAGGAAACTTCTATTTTGTCATATGGAATAAACAGTAAATAATCCAAAAGTTGGCGCGCCGGGCAGATATTTCTGTGCTCCTTCCCCGCCTTGGAGCAGCTTTCTGCTCCTCTGCTACTTTGGCAAAGTATTGATTTTTGTATGTTATGTATGTTATTATTTTTTTTAAATCCCGTGGAGTTCGGGAGGGGCGAAGGGATGCTTTGGCTTAGAGCAACCTTCTCCCCCACCCTGGAAAAGGGACGTGCTGCTTTTCCTATCTCCCAGAGCATGGGGAAGGGGGGAAAAAAGGTGTTTGGGGTTTTTTTAATTCGGTGATGAAGTGTTGGCTGGGCCCTGGGAAGGTGAGCTGCTCCCTGTCCCGGCTCGGACTTTTCTCTCTTTCTTTATTTCTCTCAGGCTTTTCAGCCCAGGCTGGTGTCCTCGCCTGGCAGATGGCATTTTAATAGGAATATCGGATTTAAATGACCTTCTCTCTCTGTTTCTCTCTCCTCCCCCCTCTCCTCTCCCCGATGTATACTCGGGATTAAATGGTTTTGCCCCAAAATCTCGCAGCCGCTGCCTCTCGCTGCAGGTTGGGCAGCACCTGGACGCGGGAAGGAGGTCCCAGTGCCTGACTGGAGGTGACTGGGATGGGGATGGGCGGGGGGGGGGCTGTCTGGGGAGGGGGGGGGCTCCAGGCCCTGCTGACCCCCCCCCCCGAGGGGAGCAGCCCCCAGGGAGGCTGCGGGGGACGGGGGGCTGCACCCCCCTTCTTGGTTTTTTAAATATATATATATATATTGCTTTTTTAAAAAATAGATGTTATTTTCTGTCTCTGCTAAGGCGGAGGGGCCTAATGCGGAACACATGGGCTCTGCCCCTGGGGTGGAAACACGCCTTCCATAGGGTGTCCATACATCCCGGAGGCTAACACTTCGGTCCATATGGACTTCTCCATACCTCCAGCCATATGGCATAGGCGCGGAGCTGAGCAAAAACCCTTCGTGGCGGGTCTATACGTGCCTCCCCACGTGCTTTCCACCCACGGAGGCGTAGGGTGGGTGCAAACCCCCCCCCCCGCCCCCCAAACCCACTCGTGCCCCGCCGAGAGGTGGGTGCGCAGCGTCTATACGTCTGCCGGCCCATTTGCATAGGGCTCACCCTATATGTTCCCGGGCAGATGGCTCCGCTCCGCACCCAGACACGCACACGCGGGGGTGACTCCTCCTGTGTCTTGCCAGCTATTTACAGGCGAAAACAAATGCTGGGAGAAGCCAATAAGCTCCATAAAACTTTATAGGATTTCCTTTTACACAGGGGAAACAAGGGAACAATTTCCTGAACCTGCAAAACAAAAGTTGGCTCCAGCGGCGGCTCCGGCCGCCTTCGGGGGCACAATTAGCGCGGCGCGCTCAATCAATGCATTATTTTATTTGATGGTCGTTATTCGTGGATGTTGGGCTCGGGTTATTTGGCCAGTTGCAAAGATATTTCATTTTACTGTCGTTTAACAGTCAGTGGATAAAATTCCTCTCTCTTTTTTTTTTCCTTTTTTCTTTTTTTTTTTGGTGTTTTTTTGCTGTCTCGGCTGTCATTTCCCCGTCGCTTTGGAGTGAAATACTGCAAAGCCGAGCAGGGCTCGCCTCGCACATTTATTTTCTGCCTGAATAAGAGGGGCTCCCCACTCGTGGGGCCTGGGGGGGCTGGGAGGGCTCGGCAGCCATTCCAATCATCTCGGGGGTTTTCTTTTTTTTTTTTTCTTTTCCCCGGTTTTTATATTTTCCCCATGCTGTGTAAATCCATTGACTGGGTGTTCAGGCACAAACCCCTCTTGGCGTGTGCTGGTAATTGCTCGTTATTCCGTTCAATTTTCTCTTAAGCAATGTCTTCCCCTCACTCTCCCCGGTATTATTGCAGCGGCTCTGGGTTATTATTTTGTTATTCTGATTACATTTCGCACTCTAACACCACCTTTTCCCTCTCCTTTTTAACCGGGAAGCTGTCAAGGCAGCTTGGCTTTGTCAAGGCAGGGGTTAACCAGCTCCCAGACCACGCGTGTTTTATCTGCGAGAGCGGGGGGGGGGGGGGAAATATATAAAAGGAAGAAACCCAACCCAAAACACCCCCAAACCCCCACTTTACATTTCCAACTTTCGCATTTCCACCCTGCGGAGCGGAGTGCGGCTACTTGTGATTAATTATCGGCTTCTCCTGCCCCGGGAGGGGGGAGCGGGGCCGGGGGGGCCCTGCGCCCCTCGGCCCCCTCGCTTCGGGGGCACTGTTCTGGGGAGTGCTGGGTGCTGGGGGGGTGTTGTTGCTGGTGCTGTCTGGAAGAGATTTGCTTTTTTATTTCCCCTCTCGGCTGCTCAATCCCTTCCCAAAGACTCAAGAAGGAAATAGAAAAGGACTTACCTTGCCCCGTCATCCGTGTCAACCCCGTGAGAACTTAAAATGGCCCAAAAACAACAAACAAACCAAAGTTCCTTTTTTTTTTTTTATATATATATATATATAAATCCAGGCCTTTTTTTGTTTTTTGTTGTTTTGTTGTTGTTGTTAAAAAAAAGCAAAGCTCTTTTAGTTTCACCGAGAACATGAGAACATTAGCAGAAATACTCATGGCTTCTATGTGAATTTAGTAGTTTAAAACTTTTGAAGGTTATTTATGTGGATGGCCCTAAGCAAAAGCCCTGAATGGCTCTCAGGGAGCACGTGATGTCATTAAACTAAGTTTTATGGTTTGGGGGAGCTGACAAACCCACAATATATTTACATCATATATAATCTTAACTGTCCACCATCGCAGCTGCTAGAGCTGTTTAATGCTGGGACAGTGGGACAAGGCGCTTAGTGCGGAGCGCGGCGGCTGCGGGGCTCCTGGAGCAGCACCTCCCCGCCACCCCAGTAAGTTCTTCTCCTTCTTAAGCCTCTTTTTATTATTAGGTTTTTTTTTTTCCATGTCTTTTAGTTATTTAAATTTTTTAACATCTCGAGGAATTGCGAAACATTTTAAAAATTCCCTTCCCTGCGTGGGAAAAGGGGTGTTGGGGGGGGGGGGGGGGGAGTAAAGCTGGAATGCGAGTTTTGCAAAGCTGCAGGCGAGGATCTTATCTGGCAGGAATCTCAGCTCCCCCCCTCCCACCCCCCCTCGCATCCCCGGGGCGGCTGGAGAGGAGATAAGGCCAAAGAAGGTCCAGGTCTTACTGGTTTAGCAGGGAAACCCCCCCTTCCCCATCAGCCGGGCCCCCCCCGGCACAGCCTGAAGGCAGCCTGTGCGCATCCCTAAGTTTCAGCCCCATTCCTGAGTTTGGGATTGAGGCGGGGGGGGGGGTTGGTGGCCGGGAGGGGAGCTGGGCTTTGGAAAGGGAGGAGGGGAAAGGGAAAGAAATGGGGGAGAAAAAAAAAAAAAAATAAAGGGGGGGGGGAGAGAAGTGGTGCCAAAGAGGGGCGGGGGGCGGGCGGGGCCGGTGCAGGTGTGCGGGGGAGGGTGGCTCCGTGGGCGGCCCCACGGCACCCGTGGGGGGGGACCCACACGAAGGGGGGGGGAGAGGGGCTGTGAAGAGCGTGGGCCCCCCCCAGCCCTGTGGGGAGGGTTTGGTGAAGCGGGAGGGGGTCACGCGTGGGGGGGGGGGGTCACGCGTGGGGGGGCATCTCCCGGGTCTGCGTGGCAGCTGGGGGCGGGGGACACCCTCCCGGGGACCCCCCTTGGGGTGCCGGGACGCCCCCCTCCCCGGGGGGGCCCTTTGGGGTCAAACCTCCCCGAGGAGCCCGGGGGGGGGGGGGGCAATGGGGGGGGCACAACCCACTGGGAACCGGGGGGGGGAGAGGTGGCCTCGCTCCCTGGCTCCCACCCCGGGGTGCCCCCCACGGGGAGCGGGTCCCACGGAAAACAACGGGGACCCCCCTCCCCACCCCCCCCAGGCAATGGCCGGGCCCCTATTGTTCTCGGGGGGGGGGGGGGGAGATGCTCAGCTTTGTGCCCCCCCCCCATCCCGGTGTTACCCCAGGCCTGGAATTTAGGGGGGATTGGTTCTTGGGGGGGGCACGCGTGGTGTTTGGGGGGCAGCGCAGGGGGCAGAGGCCGCAGGTTCCCGTCATGACACGAGCTGTCTGGAGGGGCTTCCACCCACGCACACCCACGTGCAAACACGAAGGCGTGCACGCGTGCATGTGCACAGGCCGGCGTACAAATGCACGCACATGGGCATGAACACACGTGCGCGTACACGCAAGCGTGCAAATGCAGGCACACGTGCACACCTACACCGGCACCCCTGCAGGCACGCAAATGCACGCTCGTGTGCGTGCACACACACGCACGTGCAAATGCACGCGCTCACAAGGGTGCGTGCACCCCCTCCCAAGTGCACGCGCACACACGAGGCCTTGCACACGCACAAACACCCACAAACCTGGTGTGCAACCTCCTCTGGGGGTGCTGGGGGAGGTCTGGGGGTGCTGAGGGGGCTCTGTGGGTGCTTGGGGGGGGCTCTGTGGGTGTTTGGGGGGTCTCTGTGGGTGCTGAGGGGGCTCTGTGGGTGCTGGGGGGGGCTCTGTGGATGCCAGGGGGGACTCTGTGAGTGCTGAGGGGCTCTGTGGGTGTTTGGGGGGTCTCTGTGGGTGTTTGGGGGGGGCTCTGTGAGTGCTGAGGGGCTCTGTGGATGCCAGGGGGGACTCTGTGAGTGCTGAGGGGCTCTGTGGGTGTTTGGGGGGGACTCTGTGAGTGCTGAGGGGCTCTGTGGGTGTTTGGGGGGGGCTCTGTGAGTGCTGAGGGGGCTCTGTGGGTGCTGAGGGGTCTCTGTGGGTGTTTGGGGGGGGCTCTGTGGGTGCTGGGGGTCTCTGTGGGTGCTAAGCCTCTCCCAGCAGCTCCCTTGCAGGGATGGGGACCCCCTGGCAGCCTGGGCCAGACCCCCCCTCCGCACCCCAGGAGCCACTGCTCCCCACCCAGAGGGGGATGAGGCTGCCCCCCAGCCCGGGGTGCTTGGGGAGCAGAGGGGCGGCCGGGCTGCACCCCACTCTGGGGGCACAACCTTTGGGGCAAGGATGGAGTAAGAGGCAGGGACATGGTGAAACACCTGGCGACCCCCAGATCTTTTCCCCTCCAGAGCCCTGTGGGGGCTCAAGCCCCCCCCAAAAAGCAGGGAGCAACCCAGCAGGAGGGGCTGGGGGAGCCCCCCGGGACCTGTGCTCCTGCTGGGGCACCCGGGGGCGGATTTGCAGCCCCTTCTCCCTGTGCCTTACCCCGGGACCCTCCTTTGGGGGTGTCCTGCGGGGGCCGAGCCCTCCTGGGGGGAGCAGTTCGCTGTCCCAGAGGGTCTTGGCGAGGTCAGAGGGTGGGTTTCAGCGATCTGGGGGGGCTGCTCTTCTGCAGAGGCCTTGTGAGCCCCCCCCCAGCCCTCGCTGCCCCCTTTTTGCACCCCCCTTTCGACCCCAGGGCCGGGGACTGCACAAACCAATGCAGAGGCATGGGGAAGGGGGGGTTTAGTCTCCATCCTGAAGATGGAGATTAAGTTTTCCCCCCAGTCCCACTGGGAAAGTGGGTCTCCCCCCCCTCCCCCGGGGCAGATCCATCTACCTGAGCCCTATGCAGCAACGGGGATCTATAGGGGTCTATAGGGCTCAATCGCTGGGGCGGGCGTGCCCTGAGCATGCCACCTCCGAGGATATATCAAAAAATAACATCAGAAATAACCAATATTTTCTTTACGCCCCTCCCCGAGCAGCGAGGTGTCCCCACGGGTGTGGGACAAGGCCACTGTCCCCCGCTCGGGGCAATCCGGGGGGGTCCCGGGGGTCTCAGCATCCTTTTCTCACCCCCCCGGGGCGGTGCAGGTCCTGCCGCGGCCTGGCTGGGTGCTGCGGGCTTGGAAAGCGGGAAAAAATGCTAAAAAATAGAGTTATTCCCTTTATTTAGTGGTCGTTAACAGTGGGAAAAGGTGCTAGAAAAAAAAAAAACGGTGCCAAAAAATCGGGCAGCTCCAAGCCTGGGGAGCTGGGAACACGCAGGGGCTGGGGGGAGTCTGGAGCCCCCCGACCCCCCCCGTCACCCCCAAACCCACGACAAATCCTTGCGAGGCTCCTTTAAAAAATTGTGATTCTGGGATAAACACGAAGTCGCTCAAAGCCTGGAAGCACCCAAAGGGAAGAGGGGATTTGGGGGGAGCGGTACCCCCAGCTTCAGCAGGCACCGGCAGAGCTTTCGGGGGTGCAGGGGACGCTCTCCCACGCGTGTCGGGGCTGGCTGCGGCAGGGACACGGGGGGGGGGCCAGATTTGGGGAGAAAAAGGAAAGTTTCTTGCGTCCGATGTGAACTCGGCTCTTTCTTCCCCCTGCGACCTCTCATTTCCCACCTCTTCCTCTCGGTGATGGATGGGGGGGTCATTAAAAATAGATGCCGGGTTGGAGACATTTCTGCCGGATATTCTGAATTTTCGCTTAAATATCATTTAATTTGAGTTCAGACGCTGCTCGCCTTTGCATATGCGACCGGGAGGGCTTCCAGCCCTCCGCGGTGTGAATTAAAAAATACAGCGGTCGTAAGAAATCCCCCCCTTTATAGTACCAAGCGAAATAATTTTCTGCGTAATTGGACAGGAGAAAGAAAAAAAAAATAAAGTCCGGAGAATGACTCTGGGGAATATAATTTCCTCGCGTCCAGCTCGGTGCTGGAAAAAAAGGGGTTTTTGGGGGGTGGGTGAGAGGAGGGAGGAAAGGCGGCTGGAAGAGGTGCATCCTATGTCTCCATCCCATCGGCTGGGGTTTTTTCCCCCCCGAGGTGGGGAAGGGAGTTTCTAGGCATCACCTTCCCTTCTCCCCCTGCCCGGCAGCCCGGCCCCCGCCGGTCCTATTGATGGATTGATTTTATTGATTTATTATCCACTCCTCAAAGCGCGTTGCTATCAAATGATGTTTTGAGCTGGGTTTCCCCGGTCAAGAGTTGAATCCCGAGTTATCGATTTATATTTTTTCCCCTCCTTTTTTTCACGGGGGGGGGGAGCCGTTATTTGCGATTTTCCCCTTGCCAGGCAGACACGACCCCTTTTCCCAGCAGGGACTGGGAATATCCATCCTCCCCGTCCCCTTTCCCTGCTTTTAGGAAGGAAGGGATGAAAAAAAATACCCCCCTCCCCGTTACTTTCGCTCCGGACCCCTCCTTTATATCTCTTTATCCCAACATTTTTCTCCTCCTTACGGGGAACAGGGTCACAGCAAGACGATTTGGCCAGCCATCAGATAAACCCCACCTTTATTTCCGCCTATATACCATTGATTCGTCCTGTTCTTCCCGCCTGAGCTGTGCCTATGTGCGGATTTCCATCCCACGCAGCCATAGGCACCGGTACGGAGATCTATAGGTGCGGTCCATAGGTGGCCGGGGGTGCGGGGCTGCGCCCACAGACCCGCACACTTCTATAAACAGACCCGGGGAGACTGAAATGTTTTCTTGGCACTTAGCAGATTCCTCTGATTCCCTCTCAGCAGTAAAATAATCACCGGGGAAGGGAGAGCGGCTACTGTTGACCTCTGGTATTTATTCGCGTCCAGGGCAGGATTTTAAGTTTGCGGGAGTTTGGGTGAGAGGAGCTGCTGCTGCTTCAAAAATGAAACTTTCTTTCCTGTAGGTTTAGGAAAAATAAATAAATATCACTTGGAGGGAGTCGGCAGCGCGTAATACTGATTTTTGTTGGGTTTTAAGGTATTTTGTTTTGGAGACGCCAGCTCCCCGCTGCCGCGGTCCCCCCGCACCCGGCGCGGCGGCGGCTCGGCGGGGGGGGGCAGGGCGGGAGGGTCCCGCTGGGGGGGGGGGGGGGTGCCGGCTGGGACCCCCGAGACCCGGCAAACCCCACCGGCACCTCTCCTGCCAGGCTCGGGGGGGCAACACGCCTCGACCCTGATTTCGTGTCTTCCTCTTTTCTCCATTTTCTGCCCCTTTTCTTCCTATTTTCTTCCTTTTCCCCCCCCTTCCTTCCTTCCTTCCTTCCTTCCTTCCTTCCTTCCTTCCTTCTTTCTTTCTTTCTTTCTTTCTCTTTCTCTTTCTTTCTCTTTCTTTCTCTTTCTTTCTCTTTCTTTCTCTTTCTCTTTCTCTTTCTCTTTCTCTTTCTTTCTCTTTCTCTTTCTCTTTCTCTTTCTCTTTCTCTTTCTCTTTCTCTTTCTCTTTCTCTTTCTCTTTCTCTTTCTCTTTCTCTTTCTCTTTCTCTTTCTCTCTCCTTCCTTTCTCGCCTTTCTTTCCTTCCTTCCTTCTTTCTTTCCTTCTTTCCTTCCTTGTCTCCTTCTTTCTCTCTTGCTTTCTCTCTCTCCTCCTTTCCTCTCCATCTTTTTCTTTCTCTATTTCTCTCTCCTTCTCTCTCCCCCCACACCTCGCCTTTCCTTTTCTCCCTCTTATCCTCCAGCCCCCCAAACTCTGCTTTTCCACCCCAGACCCAAGGCACCTCGCTGGACCCCCCCGAGCGCCCCCTTGGCAAAGCCCAGCACGGGGGGGGGGGGGGGCGGATTTTCCACCCCTGTTTCTCCCCATTCACTCATTCCTGTGTTTATTTTTAAGGCCTTCCCCCCCCCTCCCCCCGACCCTCCAGCAGATTCGTCCTCGGTGTGGACCTGGGGGGGGACACAGCTTTGGGGGGGCACAGCTTTGGGGGGGCACAGCTTTGGGGGGGGCACAGCTTCTGCAAAGCTGACCCCCCCCTCTCGTTCGCGGGGAGGGGGGGCGCCCCCCTGTTAAACCCCACGTTAGGGCTTTGCGGGCTGAGCGTGATGAGTTTCTGTAATTAATAACGCGGTAGCTCCTGTGCCCCCCCCCGCCCCTCTGCTCCGCACCCTTCGCTGGGACCCAGCACCCAGCAGAACAGCGCACTTCACCCAAATGCCCCCAAAATCTGGGATCCAAGCAAATCCCCCCCCCCAAAAGAGCCCCCCCCGGTGCGTGCAACCCCCCCGGGGGCTGAGAGGGGTTTGGGGGAGCAATGAGGGGGTTTCTCTGCTGGGGGGGGGGGGCTGAGCATCCCCTTTCCCCTTGGGGGGTTTCTTCTCCCTCCGGCGCACACGGGTGGGGTCCTTTTGGGGGGGAAAAAATGCCACTTGGGTGCGTGGGCTTGTGCGTGTCCACGCGTGTCCTGCGCCAAGGGCACCCCCTCGTTCCTGCTGTTCTTTCTCTCCTTCCCGGGGCAGAATAAAACCCTTTTGCGTGTTGGAAAAAGGGAAATATTTACCTGCAGACTCAAGCTGACACTTTACATCTGTGTCTGCTCCTCTTCGGTACCTGTCTCTTGTCGAAATTAATTCTCTTTAATATTGTGGCGAAATAGAAAGCTTTAAAAAATAGGCTGGGGCTGGAGTGGCTGGGTCATGCGTAAGGGGAGAAGCGGAGTATGAAGAACCCTGTATTTTATGGAGGCTCTCGGCGTGCTGCGGGAACGCCGGGTTCCTCGCTTCGGCCCCAAAGGCGATGCCGCGGGTCAGATCTGGGGCTCAGAAGCCGCTTTTGGGGAGCGGCGCCGCGCACAGCCCCTGGCAGCCCGGGCCTTCGCCCGCCGCCGCCTCTGCCCGAAGCGCTGCTTTCCCCCTCTTCTCCCTTGATTCCCCCTAAAAAATCAGCTCCCCTTTCCCAGTTGTCCCAGCAAACCTAGGGGACCGGGGACACCTTTCGCCTTACGAACAGGCGATTTTTCCCGAAAAACCTCTATGGCCCAGACAAGCGGCCCGTGATTTTTTTTTTTCCCCTTCTATTCTTTTCCTGTTTTTTTTCCTTCCTTTTTTCCTTTTTTTTTTTTTCTTTTTAAAAATTTTTTTTCTTTTTTTTCCTTTTTTTTTTCCCTTTTTTCCCCCCCTTTTTTTTTTCCCCCAGGGAAGCAGCCGATTTCTTATCAGGCCGGGATTGATGCTGGCGGCCTGCTTCCCTAGATCATCCCCGCGGCTCCTCTTGTTCCAGCCCGGCTCCCTTTGCTCCCGGGGCCGTGAGTGATGGCTCCCGCAGCTCCCCATGCCGCCGGAATCCTAATGGCCCCACCGAGGGGCGGGGGGACCCTCTCCCCCCATTTTACCACCAGGAAATTTTAGGGAGACCCCCCCAAAAAAAAAACCCAACCCAGGGCTCGCCCTTCCTCAGCCCCTGTTTCTGGAGGCCCCCGCGGAAGCCACGAAACGTTTTATTAAAAGGTTTTGATGGATTCGCCTTGGGGATTAACTAAGATAATAGTTTATTGCACTGCGAAAGATTAAACTGAAAGTACCCTAGTGAAAAAAAATAAATAAACATTAAAGGGAGCGGGGAGCGCCTTTCCTAGCGTTAAATCCCTCGTTTCCCACCCTAACAAGGGTCCCCCGGGCTCCAGGGTGTCCGCGCCGCCTTCCCGGGGCGTTATTATTATTATTATTATTATTATTATTATTATTGCAATTATTATTGCAAGTATTATTAAGGTTTAAATACATGTGATGGCTCGGCGAAGCGGTTCGGAGGGGACTTCCCTCCCCATCCCCATCCCTCCCCGCCGGGGGAGCAGGATTATCCCGGGAAAAGCCCAGTTTCCCAGTTTCCCTGCCTCGCTGCGAGCTGGCAGGGCCGGGGGTGCGCACATGGGCGCGGAGCTGCGCGCATCTGGGTCGTCTCGGGTTTAAAGAGCGTGTTTACGCATCCAGAGAGTTTAAACCACGGCCCCGAAAAGGCGATAAACCCGGGACTTTAAATCATCCTGCCCTTCATCCCATCGCTCCCACCTCCGCAGCTGCGGTGCCGGGGAGCGGCCCTCCAGCTGATGCTGCCTGGCCCCACAGGGGCAGGACCCCCCCGGGTCACTCCCCACGCGTGTCCTCCGCCCCTCCACCCCTCCTCACCCCACTTCTCACTGCCCCCCAGCCCGACGAAGGGGCTACCCGAGGCTTTTAGCAGCATCGGGGTGCTGACCCCAGCTCTCGGCAGCCTCCAAGGTGCCGCGGCGGGGGCTGGGGGTCTCAGGGAGGTGTTTGCTCGGAGCAACGCGGCCATTTGAGCACCGGGGCGGGGGGGGGAAGAGGGTTTCTGCAGGGTTTTGGGGCTGCTTTTTGCTTAAAAAGTGCTGGGTCGCGTCCCCGGAGGCAGCAGCCCTCGGCTGTGATTTTTCCTTGCAAAGGGTGTTAAAAAGGGGTGAGCGCAGCCTGGTGAAAACTGGGCTTCGTCTTCGCTTGGGAGGACTCAAAATGCACCGAAAAGAGGGAGTTTGCCCTTATTTTATCCCCTTCCATCCCATTTTGGTGCCAGGCCAGAGGCTCTGCATCCCTGCAAGCGAAGGCTGAGCCACCTCTGCCACCTTTCCTCCGCAGCGACAGCGGGTCAGGCCTCCCCCCTCCCCAAATCCCCCGCTGTAACCCCCCCGGCTGGGGCTGGATCCACTTTCTGGGCCAAAAAAACCCTTATTTTTTACCCTCTGCCCCTACACAGAAACTTTTCCCACCCCTTTCTCCCCGGCCCAAGCCATCAGGGACTCCGGAGCCGCGAAGTGGATTTGCAGCCCGCGGGCTCGGGGGGGGGAGGCTGGGGGGGGGGGGGGGGGGGGGGATGCTGATGTTAATTATTAATATCGCCATCCCGGAGGAAGATTTCCACGGGCTGAGAGCACGAAGTACGACCCAAGCAGAAGCTCTCCAACGAGAGGGATCAGCCTCAAGTTTGTATATGTTTCCAGCCCATACAATAACAGCTATAGATCTGCTAATGGGCTCGCTCCAGCCCCTGGACACTTTCTCCTGCAACTTTCACTTTCTCCCCCCCCTTCCCCCCCAAACAGGCCCTTTCCCCAATACAAGCCCAATGTTTTCTTTTCAACTTAACCCAGGGTTCAGCAATTATCCGGTGGGTCAGTGTAAGTCGTCTTTGTCTACGAAAAGTCAAGGGGAAATCTTAGCTCCTGTGTATATATATATATATATATCTCTCACTTAAAAGCATCCTCCAGCTGAGTCCTCCTCTTCCTCCCCCCCGCTCCCCTAAACCCTCCTTACAATTCAAATAAATATTTGAAGCCTAAACCAGATGGATCCCAAGGAAGGAAAAGGGAGAAAACCCTCCCCAAGACCAACAAACCAGGGGAGAGCCCAGATGTGGTCACATGAACCAGGGCGACCCAGCAGACAAATAAAAAGCCGGGGGCTCCAAGGGGTGCGGGGGTTGTTGCCCGGCTCCAGGGCGAGCGGGGCGGGTTTGCTGGCGAGCAGGGCCGCAGCAGAAAGCTGGGTTTCCCCACAAACCGCCGGAGTTGGAGGGGAGAGAGGTGTACCTTGATTATGGGGGGGGTTGATTTATTTTAGACAAAATGTTTCCCCGGAAAAAAAAAAAAAAAAAAAGGAAGGGAAAAAAGGGGGAGGGAAAGAAAAAAAGGAAAAGAAAGGGGAAAAGAAAAAAAAAGGAAAAGGAAAAAAGAAAAAAGGAAAAGGAAAAAGAAAAAAGGAAAAGGAAAAAAGGAAAAGGAAAAAGACAAAAGGAAAAGGAAAAAGAAAAAAGGAAAAGGAAAAAAGACAAGGAAAAAAGAAAAAAGACAAGGAAAAAAGAAAAAAGACAAGGAAAAAAGACAAAGGAAAAAGAAGAAAAAGAATAAAGGAAAAAGGAAAACAAGCAAACAAAAAGAAAACAGGAAAAAAAACAGGAAAAAAATTTTAAAAAAAGAAAAACCCCGTGTGTTTCCTACCAAGCAGCAAGTTTCACTCTTGCTGGGCTCCCGCTCCGCCGAGTCCCGAGGAGTTCCCGGGCCGAAGCGCCAGCCCCAATAAAATTATAAATAAAATAGCCGATCTTTCGGGCAGAGACAAGCCCCGGCTCCGAGGGGCTTCGCTCAAACCCGATTATTTTTATTTTTTCCACCCCCCCCCCCCACTTTCGGAGAGGCAGAGAGGGGCAGAGCGGGAGGTGAGAGGAACAAAAACCAACAATTTCTCCAGCATAAAAATGAAACATCGAATTAGTTTGCCTCTGGGCTTCATTTTTCCCCTTCTACATTATAACTAGTTATTGAACTCGCTAGAAGATCTAAAGGCCATTTGTGAGGAGAGAAATTTCAATGGAGTTCCCCCATCAATAACTCCTTGGCAGTGACCTATTGGATCAAGTCAAACAGTTGAGGTGAAATTCAGGTCACGCTGTCTAACCAATATTAAAATGCGCCCACTTTTTAAAAAGCCACTTTCAACGAGATTTGAAGAAAATTGAATTCCTGGGTGGGGTGAGGAGGGGAGGGGGGGAGGAGGGAGAGATGGGGAGAGCGGTTTGCATATTTTATTTTATTTTTTGCAGTTCTTTCGCGAAGAAGAGGGATTCATCTTTAATACGTTAAAATGAAGGGATAAATATTTACATTATTAGTTTCTTTGAGGCGAAAGAGGCTCAAAAGAAAAATGTGAAGGCTAGGACTTTGGGTGACAGGCTTTGCTTATTAAAATCGTTTTAGGCCGATTCATTACTTTTACTGACAACAGATTTAAGGAAAAAAATCAATTAAACGTTTGCATATTTCTTTGCATAAATTAGACCTTGTCTATTTGCATTAGGAAGGGACAAAAAGAAAAGGGCTTCTTTGCACTTTCAACTTGGTAGGAAAAATAAAATTTAATTAATTCCGCGTCATTGCCTATGGCAGAGAGAACCCAACTGTTAAAAAAAAATTAAAATATATATATATATACGGGTTTTTAGTTCTCCAGCCACTAATTGTGCCCTAATCCCCCCCAAACATGCTCGGCATAGAGCTCCACTCCAGAGCCCGTTCCCACCTCCCGCATCTCAAGGAGGCAGAGTTCAGCCACCGCGAGCTTTTCCCCCGCTTTCCCTATTATTATTAAACACGGGATAACAAACCCCCAGTAGATAGGTACTTCATTTTTTTCGGGAAAGCACAGATTGCTAATGGGCTGAGGTACAGGTTACCAAACGGTCAGTATGGTAATAGCCAACACAATGAATCCGGAGAGACAATGCATACTTATTTTTCTTCAGTACTGTCAAAAAGGCGCTTTGTACTTAAAACCATCCCCGCGATGGTAACCAGAGCTGGCTTTCGCAGCCCTCAGCCTAGGTAGGAAAAGGAAATAAAGCCAAAAATGAGATTTTTTAAAATGTTTTTCCCCCTTTTTTGGGTGCTTTCTCGCCGCCGAGGTGCTGCGTTTCTCTGGGTTTTGTCCCTCCCGAAGTGTTTCTCGGCACGGTTGTGCTGGTGGGGGGACGAGGGATGGAGAGCGGTGGGAGGGCTGCTTTATAGACAAAAGAGCCAGATTCTTGTACAACTATTCTTCACACGTCCCTGCAGACTTATTTTACAGAGGGAAAAAAAAGAGGGGGGGATTAAATAAATAAAAAATCCGAACACTTCAGCAAGAGGCACAGCTCTAAACTCGGGTTAAAAAGCAAAGGGGAGGGGGGAAGCGTTAATCCACAAGCAATAAAAGGGGAAAATAGGATTTTTTGGGTACATCTGTAAGAAATCCGGGGGATTTATCTTTTTTTTTTTTTTTTTTTCTTTTTTTCGGTGCACTTGTAAGAAAGCCGAGGGCAGCCCCGCACCCGGCGGGGATGGAGGGGATGGGTCCCCGGGACCAGATGCGTTTGGGTGGGGAGCGGGGGGGAGACGGTGCAAAGTTGCGGTTCCCCCCGAGGAAGCGAGAGAGCCCCGAGCCGCCCAGTTTGTGACCTTCACGCCTTGGCTTTTTTTAATGCTTTGATTGCTGCCGTTTTGTTTCGTGCTTTATTTTCCTTTTTTTTATTTTTTTTTAACCATCCAGCATAGCCTTAAGAGAACTACCTGTGGATATTTATTTATTCTGCTGGTGCTTATTGAAAACCATATATTCAGGGAGGGGGGGGGGGAAGGATGTGCGTAGGTAAAAATTACTTTATTAACTCTCCATCTTTATTCAATATTCCCTCAGCCTTGGAATAAAGTTGTTGCATCAGTCTGAACTATAAATGTCAAAGCCCTGCATGAGGCTGAGGTGTTTGGGCAGAATGAAGTATAGCTGGAGAAAAGGAATTTATTGGATATATTTAAATCAATGTTTTGGGTTCCGGAATACATTTCTATTCATGTCTTTTCCCCCCAGCCTCGCAGCTCCCACTCCCCGCCTTCACTCCCTATCCCCGAAACCTTTCTGGGAAGAGCAAGGATTTTACCTTATAGAGGTACAGATATAGGCGTTTCTATATGTAATCCCGGGATTTACAACTTTAGGAAGGAGCAGGCTCTGCCGGTGCACGGCGCCAGCAATTAGCGAAGCCCTGCAAACCCCCCGCCAACAACCCCCCCCCCCAAAAAGCCAAATAAAGGGAAAAAGCGACTCAGTCCCTGTCCCGGGGCCCCCAAAGACGCGGAGCCGGTGGCCGAGGGGGGCTCGGCCCCCCCTGCGCCCCCCCCCCTCCCCGTCGCCTATATGTACCCTGTAGACTCGAATTTGTGTGAGCGTCTCCCAGTCACAAATTCGTCTCTAGGGGAATATATGGGCGATGCCAGAGCCTTGGAAAGTTCTGCTTTCCTTTAATTGCAGCGCTGCTAATTAAATCCTCAAGCCCTGCTGATGTCATTCTCCAGAGGTAGTTTGTTCAAAGCGCGAAAGCAGCCTTTGCTCTTTGCCAGGGCTTGTTAATACGGAATAAATAATAATCATTAAAAAAAAAAAAAAAGGTAAAAAGCAAAATCACCGCGATGATTGGGGTGTGTGTGTGGGGGGTGATAATAATCAAAATAAAATCCCGTTATTACTTTTCATCTCCAGAAGAAACAGCAGCCACCGCAAACACAACTCTCAGCCAAGAGCACAAAGAGCCCCGACCATTTCGCAGTGACTGATTTATGGCGTTTTACAACCCCATAAAAAGCTGTAACAACCAGCCAAAAGCCTTCGACACCGCTGGCACATTTAGTCTAATAAATAAAACATAAACAGTTAACTTTATGTGTCACTTTTATTGTTATCAAGTAAAATATGGCAATGCCCTGCAAGCTATGATTTTCAACTATAATTGTTATCAAGCACAAGGAGGGAATACCCCACCTCCCTCCTCTGCCCCTCTCTTTAGGGCGAGATGGAGATTAAAAATAAATAAAAAAAAGCTTTAATTGAGGGAGCTCAAACCCTCCCAAGCCGCTGACACCCAGTCGCAGCTCCCCGACCTGCGCCGGGGAGGTGGGAGCCATTTTTAACGCATCCCTCCAGCTTTGCCCCCCAAATTCTCTCTCTCTGTGTCTCGGTGTCCGGACGCCAGGGCTCGGCCGTGGGGAGGCGAACGCCGAAAGCGAGGGCCGAGGGGCCCGGGAGCGGGGCACACGCGTGGGTGCTGCCCACGCGGGGCCGCGCAACCCCGTGGGTGCCTCACCTGCAGCACCCAGGGCCGAGGAAAAAGCAGGGTGCTGCCTCCCCCCCCCAAAAAACCCCTCTTTGCTCCCAAAGGCCGGGGTTAAGCAAAGCGGGGGAGGTTGGGGAGCAAAGCGGGGGGGTCCCCGCTGCCTGCGGGGGGGGCAGCCCCAGCCTCGCCCTGCCCGTACCGCTGGGTGCAGGCAGGGGAGGGCAAAGTTCCCTGCCTGCGGTGCAGTAACGGACCTGCAAACCCGCCTCTATCTGCCAGGTAACTGCCCCCCCCCCAAAAAAAAAGGTGCTGAGGGTGTTTAACCCTTTCCCCGCTGGGGTGGGGGGGGTCTGGGCTGCGGGGGGGGGCACAACCCCCCGGCGGTGTCCCCAACCTGTCCTGTCCCCTCGCCAGCCTTGGGGGAGGGGGATGGAGGGGGGGGGCTGCTGGGGGGAGAGTTTGGGGGGTCTGAAGGGTGAGCGCAGCCCGGGGGGGACACTCACACTCACACTCACACCCTCACACTCACACTCACACTCACACCCTCACACTCACACTCACACCGGGGGGGGGGGGGCTCATTGTTCGCAGCTCGGATCGCGGGGGGGGGGAAGCCCGGTGCCCCCCAAACACCCCCATAGACCCTCACCCTTACCCCCCCCATCACCCTTACCCCCCCTCCCCCTTACCCCCCCCTCCCCCATTGTCCTCCCCCCCCAGCAGCCGGGGGAGGGGGGGGGAGGGACCCCAGCACCCACCGCCTCGCCCCCCAGCGCACCTCCCCGGCTCTCCCCGCGCACCCACTCCCACTCCCACGCCCCCCCCCCCCAGTTTGGGTGCATTTTGCAGAAGCTTTTGGTTCCTTATCCGGGGACTGGGCTGGCGGGTGTGATTGGCCGGGGATGTCACATGGTGAAAGTAACTTTACGGGGTCGCCAGCTAGTAGGAGGGCTTTATGGAGCAGAAAAACGACAAAGCGAGAAAAATTATTTTCCACTCCAGAAATTAATGATCATGAGCTCTTATTTGATGGACTCTAACTACATCGATCCGAAATTTCCTCCATGCGAGGAATATTCGCAAAATAATTACATCCCAGACCACAGTCCGGAATATTATAGCCGGACAAGGGAGTCCAGCTACCAGCATCACCACCAGGAGCTGTACCCCGTGCCACGACCCTCCTTCCCCGACCGCCCGTTCAGCTGCGGGGGGCTCCCGGCTCCCGGCAACCCGGCCGCGCTCCAAAGGGGACACGGGCAAACTCCAGGAGGCCAACACCTCTCAGAGAAAGCACAGCAGCTCTGCGAGCAGGCTGCTCTATCCACCTCCTCCACCACTCCTTCCCCAGCCCCTCCAGCCTGCAACCAGCCAAACCCCGACCATCCCAACAGCACAGCTTCCAAACAGCCCATAGTCTATCCCTGGATGAAAAAAATCCACGTCAGTACTGGTATGCAACTTTTATTTTCCTCTTCTGTCTCTCCGCTCTCTTATTTTCACACCATGCTCGCTCCCTCTCGCCTCTCTCTCTCTCTTTTTTTTTTTTTTTTATTTCCTTCCCTTCCATGAGAGTCTTTGGGTTAGCACAATTGAACTGGATTTACGACTCCGAATGGGTAATTACACCCACCATAAATTTTATAGCCGAGCTACTGTGGGCAGCCTTAGCCATGTGGCTCGTTCTGTTATGTATGTGTGAAACTCCGAAAGCTTTGTAAGGGGTGCATAAATAATTCAGTCTTTTGAGCCAGGGAAACCCCTTCCTATTAGAATAGAAACTCTTGAGCTGCCCAAAGTTCTTTATTACCTATTTAGCCTATTACTTTCCCCCCCCCCCCGGCTCCTCCAGTCGCCTCTCCCGACCCTCTCTCCATCCACGCTGATTTTCCTTGTGTGTTTTTTTTTTTGTTTTGTATTTTTTTTCTCCTTTCCTTTCTTTTTTTTTTTTTTTTTTTTTTTGTTTCCCTTCCCCTCCTTTCCAGTGAATCCCAATTACAATGGAGGCGAACCCAAGAGATCCAGGACAGCCTACACCAGGCAGCAGGTTTTGGAGCTGGAGAAGGAGTTTCACTATAACAGGTACCTGACCCGGCGGCGACGCATCGAGATCGCCCACTCCCTTTGCCTCTCCGAGCGACAGATCAAAATCTGGTTTCAGAACCGGAGGATGAAATGGAAAAAAGACCACAGGCTGCCTAACACCAAAGTACGGGCAGCAACGGCAGCGGTTGCCAGCGCCTCCACCGCCCCCGCCGCCCCGGCGAGCACGGCCGCGGGCGAGGAGCTGCCCTCCGCCGCCGCGCAGGACCCGCGCACGGAGGATATCACCAGGTTATAAACACCCCCAGACCCGCAGCCAAATGACTCTGGATTATTTATAGAATCTAATATATATATATATATATATTTTGGTTCTTCCCCCTCCCTTCCCCTCGTAGTTCTTTTATTATAATAATAATTATTATTATTTTTTTCCTGTGCGTATAAAAAACAACGGGTCTCCCCCAAGACCACGGGCTTTAGATGCATGCCAGATAGCATGAGGCCAGGTGTCTGTACCTGCAGGGTTTTTTTTACGCCGTTTCAGGGTTTTATTTATTTTTTAAAGCTGGGGGATGGGGAGGGAGGGCAGGGTGGGGGGAGGAAGAGGTAACTGTTCTGTTGGGTGAATTTAATGGAGAAATGGTGGTAATATTGACGGCAAAAACCAAACAGGCAAACAAACAAAAAAAAAAAGGCGAACGGAGGTCTTTTTTTTCCCCCCTCTGCGTTAGAAATGCACGACGAGCGAAGGGGCTATGAAGTTCTTTTGTAGCAATGTGGAGAAAAGCTTAAAAAAAATCACGGTTTAGAGAGGGGGGGAAAAGGCAAACAAAAAGCAGTCACGAACCGGCACACAAGGGTGGACGAGTCTTTGCTGAGAAATTGAGAAGAAAAAGGGGAGAGAGAGAGAGAGAGGGAGAAAGAGTGACATATTTAAAAAATAAAAGCAGAAGAAGGTTTTAAAAAGTCGGTAGCTAGGGGTTTTTGTCGTGGTTATTTGTGTTTTTGGACTGATTTTACATGATCATTGTAAACTTGCAATAAAGAGTTTTAGTGTGTATGTGAAAGTCCCAGTGTTCAATAAACCAGTCAGTGTGAATTAGTTTTACTTTTATGTCTGGTGACTTATTTTATCCCCACATCTCCCCGCAAACCCGCCCCAAAATAATAATAATAATAATAATAAGGATAATAAAACGCTGGGACGATGTGCAATGGATCCCATGTGCACCGGTTACTGCTTAAGTTAAGTTTAAGCAAACCTAAAGATAACTCTCAACTCCAGATTTTTAGGACATCACGCCATGGCCACTGACTTTAAATCTCAGACCCTCCCCACCTGTAAATATGGGGCAAAAAAGGAGAAATCTGGGGGTTCAGACAAGTGCTGTGGATTGGGGGTAGCTTCCAGTCATGCCTCTTTATTTTCTGTCCATCCCGCAGAAAATGGTCTGGTTTTAGCTCCTCTCCCTGCTTTGAACTTTTTCTAGTCTATTATTATTATTATTATTATTATTATTATTATTATTATTATTATTATTATTATTATTATTATTATTGTTATTATTTTCTCTTGCTGTCGTGGTGCGCTCGTGTTGACTCGTTCAAGCCAAGAGGTCATATTGAATTTTGCCAGGCGATGAAAAGGCTGTTAAATAATAATAATAACAATAACAATAACGAGAATAATGGTAGTAACAGTGCTAATAACTGTAATTCATTGCTCCTGGCCTTTGGAGGCAGCCTGCAAATTGGCAGCAGTGGGGGGATTTTAGGGAAAAACCTGGGGCCCCCCGCCCCGGCGCAGGGTGCCTGCGCTTCCCTGGCAGGGCAGGGAAGGGGGTGCAGGGGGGGCTGGGGCTGAGCCCCCCCTTTTGCTTTTTTAGGCCTTGGTTTGGGGAAGTTCGCTGCTTAAAACCCCCGGTGGCGGGGGGCTGGGAGGGGGAGGCCTGCTGCAAGGCCCCCCCCAGCCCCAGGACCCTGAGGTCTTGGCGAGGAGGCTTTGCAAGCATCGTTATTTAGGGTTTATTCCATTTATTTCTATTTCTTTCCTCTCTCTCCAACATCGATTTAAGCTGCCATTAAACAAATCATGGTCTCAAACCCCTTTGTGAGAGCTGGGGACGCGGATCTGGCGAGGGAGAAGGTTATCATTTATCCTGGGGAGTTTGTATGTAAAGCTCATCAGCTTTCCCCCCCCCCCTTCTCTTTCACACTCTGCTTTAGTGATATTAATATAAGGACAAGGCTGGAAAGATAAAACATATCGCCAGGCCGCGGAACCATTGCTCCTCTTTAAACATTTCCTCCCCAGCGCAGGGAAAGGTGTTGGGAGCCAGTTGGGATTTTGGCTTTTTCCAAGGAAGATCCCAGCCCGCACAGCTGAGGTGAAGCCAGTTAAAACCCAGCCCTAGAAAAAGAAAATAAATAAAATTAAAAGACGATCAGTAAACAGCACCCAGGGCTCGGCCCATGCCGGGGGGGGTTGGGGGGTTGGATGTTTTTGATATCCTTTTATATAGGCAAGAAATCAAAGCAGAGGGGGGGGAAACAGAGGGGGAAAAGGCCCCAGGGAGGGGAGAAAGGGGGTTCAATGCAGGAAAAAGCAGAAAATCTGTGGGGAAAGCACAGCCCCAGGGGCTGGGAGGTGGCTGCTCCCCCAGAGCACCCCCGTGCCCCCAAGGTGAGGCAGGGCAGCACCCCAAATCTCCTCGGGGGTGGGGGGGGGCAGAGCTGGGCATCTGCATGGCTGCAGGCTGGGCTGGAGCCAGGAGGAGGAGGAGGAGGGTGGGGAGGAAGGAGCATGGCTCCAAGGTGGATTGCTCCCGCTTTTTGGGGGGGGGAGTGTTGGAGTTTGGAGTTGTGGGCTGGGGTTTTTGGTTGCTGGGGGTGCTGTTACCCCCCCCCCCCCCCCGCCCCAGGCTGGGGATACCCCGGGGAGGGGGGGCTGGGGGTGGCACCCTTGGGTGCCAGGGACCTCGGGCAGGGGTGGGCTCCTGCCTGCTGCCCTCAGGGGGGTCCGCACCCCTCGGCCTTGGCCGTGACACAGCTGGGGCTGCGGGGGGAGAGTGTAAATGCAGGATATGGCCCGGGAAGAAAGGGGGTAGGGAAGGGGGGAGAAGAAAAAGGAAAAAAAAGGAAAGAAAGGAAAAAGAAAAGAAAAGAAAAAGGAAAGAAAAGAAAAAGGAAAAAAAGGAAACAGGGTAAAAAGGAAATAGGGTAAAAAGGGAAAAGGAAAAAGGAAAAAAGAAAAAAGAAAAAGGAGAAAGGGAAAAAGGGAAAAAAGGGAAAAAAGAAAAAGAAAAAAGGGGGGAAGGGAAATAAAGGGGGGAAAAAGGGGAAAAGGTGGGGAAAAGGGGAAAAAGGAAAAAGCAAATAAAGAGAAAAGGGAAAAAAGGGGAAAAAAGGAGGAAAAAAGGGAGGAAAAAGGAAAAAAAAAAGGGGAAAATGGCTGTTGCTGCTGCAAGCAGCCCGGAGCACCGTCCCTTTTAGCCTCTTGACGCCTCCATGTAGAGAGGCTGAAAGAAAACTTTATTGAAGTTCGGGTAAACGGCAAAAGCGGGTTCATGGAAAGGCCAACTTTTCTGTCCCAGCAGCTCCATTGGAGGCGAGCAAGCTGACCCCGGAGCCCTCCTGACCCGCTGCCTCTCCCAACGTTGTACCTTCTGTGTCTGCGGACATAGATTTAGAGGCACCATCGCTGTTGAGAGGCTTTGTAGGTTTTACCATAGTAATGGGGTGTATGGGGAGGGGGGGGGAGCTGGGGCAGATGCGATGCGTGTTATGGCATTGTTTCCTCGCCAAAATAACCCGGGAGAAAAGGGGAGAGAAGGGTGAAGTGGCGGCCAAACTTCTCTCCCTTCTTTTCCTCCAGAGATGCTCTCCCTCCCGGCTGGTCCAGGAGCGCTCCCAGCCACGTAAGTAACCCCCGTTTCAGGAAAAAAAAAATTAAAATAAATTAAAAAATTGAAAATAATTAAAATAAAATAATAATAAAAAATTAACCCAAAGCAGAGCAAAAAGGAGCTCCTGAAAGTTTGGGAGGTGTGGGGGTGAAAATCAGGATGGGAAGGGGAGCAGAGGAGCGGTGATGGAGGGGGGCAGAGATTTGGCTGTGGGCAGCGATGCAAAATAACCCCGGGTTTCTCCAGCGGCAAGGAGCTGCGGGACAGCCGGACAGACAGATCCACGGATAGACACAGGGATGGATGGAGCGTTTGAAGGAAGAAATGCTCCCCCCAGGCATCAGAGCTTGCTCATCCCTGGGCTGGATGTCCCAGCCCTGGCACCTATAGATGTGGCTGCAGGAGGTGCCCCCCCGGGTGCTGCATTGTTCAGTGCTCGGATAATTCGCTTTACTTTGATTATTGGGCTATAAAACTCCCAGCAACAACGTGTTTCTGGAGGCTCAAATTAACATCTGAGGCCAGGGCTTTTTTTTTTTTTTTTCCCCCTTTTATGTTCTTCGAGTCCAATTTGTTTTGAAGTTCCCTGATAAGTTTTTACCGGTTCCTTTCGCAGCTCGGGCTTTATTTTATGTTATTTCCACCCCCTCCTTCTCTTTAACTAGCTTCTCGAAGGATTCGGGTTTGAAGAGGGTTGCAAAGTCGTTTTACGAAGGGTTTAACTGGCAATAAAAAAAAAGAGAGAAAAAAGAAGGGTGAGGAAGTCTTTGTGTCCCGAGGCTGCGAGGACCGGAGCCCCTCTCCAATCCCCAGCAGCAGGCGGAGAAAACGAGCCTCCGGTATCGCCTGTCGGAGGGGCAAAAAGGAAAATAAGGGCTCCAGGGATGCTCTGGGAGAGAGCCGCAGGCGGACGGGGGTCCTCCCTTTTATGAGAACTTTGTCGGTTTATTTTTGATGCGCTGGAAAGACATTATTTCCCTTTTTTTATCTTTTGTGTGTGTGTGTTTTTGTCGCCCCAGGGCTCTCCTGTTGAGCCGGGCTTTAGCTCGCAGTTACCGCGGCACCACGGGTCCTTCCAGCAATTTCCTTCAGCCCTCGGAGGTTGAAACCCTTCCTCGCCGGCGTTAATTGGAATTAAAAGCCAAAGCCCGCAGCCGGGGTTAAACGAGTGAGTTACTGGTTCGCCCCGGACCTGACAGCACCTCCAACGTGCAACTTTTATTTATTGTGCTCTCGTATATCATTATCCAGAGATAGAGTTTTATGTACTTCCTAATCTGTCGCTGTGATTAATTTTGATGGGCAAGGTACCAAGCTAAACATTTTGGGATTTGTTTTTTTTTTTTTTTTCTGAAGTGAAAGGCTGGGATTTCCTTCCCACCCAGCCAGCCGCCGCCGTGGGGATGCTGGTAGCAATTTTCAAATATCACCTTTTCCTGCTTGTTTGGGTGCTTGCTTCAGTGCAACCGGCTGCTTCTCCTTTTTTTAAATTTTTTAATTATTTTTGGGGGGGGGGAAAAGGCGTCTTGGTGGTGTTTTGGGGGGATTCCCCCCCCTCCCCGAAACACAGACGTGCATGGGACAAGCTCCAGGCTTCTGGAGTGAGCAAATAAATAATAGGTAAATAAATAAATCATCCCTTTCTGCGTAGGGAATTAAATAACTGCTTTGTAAATGATTAACTTTTTCCTCCCATGTCTTAATTAACATTTTTCCTTGCTCTCTAATCCAACATATGTATCGCATAATTTCCCAAGCCGTGTAATGGATAAGCTGGGATGCAGCAGAGGGGAGAGGTGGGACCGCTGCCTGCCTCAGAAGGAATATTTAGCTCTATCCCCCAAAGAAAAGTTGGCGTTTTTAAATATTTCTCTCTTGCTTTTGCCTTCTTTCCGAGGAGTTTGCTGCCCCGATGACACTTTTTGATCCCTTGCCCTTCCTCCGAGGAAGAGGATGGGGCTCCTCCCGCTCAGGAGCAGCCAGAAAAAGGAATTCTGCTTGGGAATAAGCTCTTCGTTCTCCCGCCGGGGATGTCAGGAGGCTTTGGGCAAAGGATTTCGCCAAACTTCATCTGGTTTTATTCTATTTTTTGCCTTTATTGCCACCGTCCAGCGTGGGCTCTGGCTGCCTTTTCCGACAGCTGCCACTCAAAGCCAGCCCCGTCCCGGGGGGGCTCTGCCTGCCCCCTCCCCGCCTTATTTTGGGGGAATTACGGGCAGAAAGGAGCAAAAATCCCCTTTCGCTTGGCCGGGGGGAGCAACAGCAGAAAAGCTGTCAGGGAGGCAGCGGCGCCTCCAATAAAAAGCGGCTCCGTAGCAAATCCCCCCCCCCCCGCCACCAGAAAATACCAATTTTTAGCACCGAAAAAGCGCATAGGTGGGAAACCAGAGGTAATTTATGGCCAGGGCACCCTCCCTCCCCAAAAAAACCCCTCGCCAAGCCGCTGCTGTGATCCATCCCCCTGCCCTCTCCTCAGCAGCCGCTCTCCATTTATTCCCAATTAATTCCCTGATTATGCAATCAGAAACTTAAACAAGCTGAAAGTGCTTTGCGATTCGGGAATTGGAGGAGCTTTTATTATTATTATCGTTATTTTTTTGTTTGGTTTGTTTTTAATGAATAAGCCGGCAGATTAAACCCGCCTGCTCCCAGCCGCCCCCCCTCCCTGGAAATCAAACTGCGGGGAGAGGCGGAGGTGCCTGCTCGCTTTCAGGCAAATTCTCCAAATCCACATTTATTCCTTCCCCGAGTGGGCACTTTTCACTAAAAAGTGTGTTTCTGCGGGTGCGCTTTTAACCGTGCCCAGCCATGCCCAGCCCCAGCGCAGATGGATTTATTTATAGGGACCGCTGAGCCCGCAGGGGCAGGCGGGGGGATCCGGCGGGATGCGTTGATAATTATAAATTATAATTATCCCCCGTTTTTCTCGGGACGCTTAGAGAGCTGCGAGGGGGCTGCCCGGGAGGGCTGAAAGCGGGGCCCCCCGCCTGCGCCCCGACACGCGTGTCCCTGCGCGGGGGGAGCCCGCAGCTTCTCCTCTGCGTGTTAAATCCCTGCCTCGTCCTCCCTTGAACCTCACATCCCCCCCGCCTTTAAATCCCCCCCTTCCCCACGTTATTCCTATCTTCTTCTTCTTTTAGTCCTCCTTTAGTCCTATCTTAGTCCTATCTTAGTCCTATCTTAGTCCTCTTTTATTCCTATCTTATCCCTGTCTTATTCCTCCTTTATTCCTCTTCTATTCCTCTTCTATTCCTCTTTTCTTCCTCTTTTCTTCCCCTTTCATTCCTATCTTATCCCCCTTTTATCCCCATTTTATCCCCATTTTATCCCCCTTTACCCCGATCCCCATGCCCATGTTTATTTTTGGAGGAGGAGGAGGGTCCTTTTGCAAAGGAGGATGCGAGATAAAACCGAACCCCCCCCACCAACCCCCTCAAATCCTCCGAAACCCTCCCAGCCCCGGCCCAGCGTCCTTGAAGGGCCTCTAAATATTTAAAGAAGAGCCCATAAAGTGTTTACGTCCAGGTTGGCTCTGCATTAGCCGGGTCATGACCCCGCCTTTGGACAGAGGGACAAAAGGGGCTTTTTTGGGGAGGGGGGGGGCTGGGGTGGCCGCAGCCTCCGGGCCCCCCCGCTTCAGCTGTGGCTCCCAAAAGCCGTCGGGCTCCGGGGGCAGGGGAATTAAATCCATACTTTTCATTTGGGTTATGTTTATTATTATTTTTGATTCTATTTTTTAATTACAGCCAGGCCGTGGTGTGGTTGGAGAGGGGCAGGGTGGGAGGGGGCAGCGGCCGGGGGTAAATCAAATACAGCCGCAGCCGGTTTTAAAAAATAAAAAGCCTCGATTTCCCCCCCCAAAAAAGCTGATTTCGGAGGAGGGAAGGGGCTCGTCCTCCTTCCCCGGGCTCGGGGGGAATTTTAATTGCAGCTGGGAAATGGGTTTATGGCCCCCCCGCCCTTTCCTCCCCCTCCACCGCTTTTAACTTTCCTTTCCACCTTGCTGTTTGCAAACTGAGCTTAGGGGAGACGCTAAACCGAGCCTGGAAAAGCTTGGTTTAACCTCGGCTGGATTAGGGAAAAAAAATACCAAACGCCGCCGGGACGGGCCTCTGCCCTGGCTGCAGCGAGCGAGTTTGCTCCTGATAGTAATAATAATAATAATATTTATATATTGGGTTTAATGCCGGGGGGGGGGGGGGGAGACCTTTGATATTTTCCCGGTTGGGGTTAAAAAAATCGCTTCAGCACTTCAGGAGCATCTTTAATTATTAGAAATATTTATTAGCAATAATACGCGGGGCATTTACCGCTAATGGGTACCAGCATTTGCGGAGATGTAATTGCGCGGAGCCCTAATTAGACATGCATTCGTGTAATTTGTGCAGCTCTAAATACGGTTTGGCGCCCGTGCGTGTGCGTGTATGTCGCGATACCCGCCAATATACACGGAAAAAAAACTTTTTCCTTCCACCCTCGGAGCCTGCACCCGGCTGCCCCGCACGGCCGCAGGGCAGGACAAGGCAAATATTCGGTTAATTCCCGGCACGTTTCCCCCCTCAGCAACATTTGTGAGTTTATTATCGATTTTTTCCCCGCTTTTTATTTTTTTTCACTAAAAAAATCCCGCTAAAAACTCCTCCCTACCTTAAAAATAGCGATCCGAAGAGGTTTTAAATGGGAAAGAAAGGCAGGAGGGGAAGAAGTGGAGGGTGAACTGCGGAGCTGTAGGAAGGGAGGGGGGTTCTTGCATCGCCTCTGCAAATTGAGGGGTCAGACTGATTTGGGGGGACAAATAAATCAGGGCAGAGCCCTAAAAGACCCCTTTTTTTTTCTTTAGGGGGTTCGGGCTTTCCCAGAGCAGTAATCTAAACACCTCCGCTGGCTGGAGAGCATCTTCCCGGGAGGAAAAGGGCTTTTTTGGGTTTTTTTTTCCTGCTATCTGGGCAGATAAGAGGGAAGGTGCCCGCAAAGGCCAGGGAGCCCCCGGCCGCGGCGGGGGGCCGGGCACAGGCGGGGGGCTGCAGTGGGAGGAGGTCTGGGGCTGGAGTGATGGGCGCGCTGGGGGGCCAGATGTGGGGGGCTGCGATGGGAGGGGGGCCAGATGTGGGGCGATGCCCCGATGAGGGGCGATGTCCAGATGTGGGGTGCTGTGATGGGAGGGGGGCCAGATGTGGGGCGATGCCCCGATGAGGGGCGATGTCCAGATGTGGGGTGCTGCGATGGGAGGGGGGCCAGATGTGGGGCGATGCCCCGATGAGGGGCGATGCCCAGATGTGGGGGGCTGCGATGGGAGGGGGGCCAGATGTGGGGCGATGCCCCGATGAGGGGCGATGCCCAGATGTGGGGGGCTGCGACGGGAGGGGGGCCAGATGTGGGGCGATGCCCCGATGAGGGGCGACGCCCAGATGTGGGTTGGTGCCCAGATGTGGGGTGCCGACGTGGGAGTGCATCTTGGTGTGGGTGCTGCTATGGGGGGGGATCCAGGTGTGGGGTGCCGGTGTTTGAGGGTGCTAAGGTTTGGGATGCAGCTGTTTGAGGGTGCCCAGATGTGTGGTGCTGGCCCGCTTGGCCATCCAGATGCGGGGTGTCACTGAGGATGTCCAGATGTGGGGTGTCACCCTAAGATGCTGTCCAGAAGCGGGGGTACCACCCTGGGACAGGGGCATCCAGGTGTGGGGGGTCACTCTAGGATGGTGTCCAGATGTGGGGCGTCACCCTAGGATGCTGTCCAGATGTGGAGTGCCACCTTGGGTGCTGCTTGGATGTGGGGTGTCACCTCAATGGGGGCGTGGGGTGCCACATCTGCAGCCAGCTGGGGGGTGCCGCCCCAGCTCTCCCCCCATCACCCCCGGACAGGGGCCCGCCGCCGGCCTGACGGTGCCGCGCACACGCGTGAGCAGCAGCGGGTGCACGCACGCCTGTCCAGCCGCCCTCGGGCACCCCGGGGGTGCCCGTGCGGGACCCCCCCGGCCGCGCTGCCGGCGCGGGGCCCGTGTCGGGTGCTCTCGCCGGCACACGCGCGTGTGCTGCCTGTCTTTCCCCATTGTAAAGCGGGGGATTCCTTGAAAAGGCTTCACAAGGGTGTCTAGCAGCGCCAAGCTGTAAATCCAACTGCTTTATGGCCCTGGCAGCAGATGTTTTAAAGCCCGTTTCCCTCCCCCCGCGCCGCCGTTCATCACCCACCCTCCAGGCCTGCGCTTTATTCCCCTTTCCCCAACTCCAACCCCGATTTTTTTCCCCCTGGTCCCCACTAAATCCCTTTGGATCCTCGCTCGGCAGCTCCCAGGGTGGCAAATTCCCCCATCGCTGCATCCCGGGGGGGCTTGGATGAGGGAAAGCCACGGGGAAAGATGCCCAGGAGGGAAGGGAGGAAAGTTGCTTCCCTCTCTGGCGGGGGCAGACACCTCCCCACCCTCTTTGCTGTTTAATGCATCGGTGTGGGCATATTCTCACAGCGCAAGGCCGGCCGCAATGAGCCAGGGTGGAATCCATTGTCTCCTAGAACAGCTCCCCCCAAAAAAATAGAAAAAAGAAGGGATATTTTTGCTCAGGTTTGGAAAATCCTTGAAAATACCCCAAGAAATATATATATATATTGCTAAAGCCGGAATTTTGCCTTTTTCCCCCCAAGGCCTGCTTGGCCCTGGGACGTTGCGGGCGCCCGGGGAAGTTGCGTCGGGGCCGGGGCGCAGCCCCGCGCCCTCGCAGGGGAGCTTCGGAGAGGAGGATGCGGCTCCCAGCCCGGGTAACCATGGCAATGCGGATCTGGAGCATCCAAACCCCCGGCTCCTTCCCTCTCCTCGTTAGCAGGGCCTGCCACGCTCCTGCCATGCATACAATATTTATCTTGATTAGCCAAACACGCTCACCTACCATATTGTGCTGCTGCTGAAGGAGAAGAGCAGGGTTGTGGATTTTTTTTTTCTTTTCCCAGCCCTGGATGCAACTCAAGGGGGAAAAAAATTGCTTCCCATCCCCTCCCCGCACCCCTGCGCATCGCTCGGCCGCCACGGCGAGAGCCCAGACCTCCTGGCCAGGGAAGGGACGCTCAGGAGCGGATGCTCTTCATTAAGGATTTTATTTTTTTTCTCCCCCAAAAAAGCTGATTTGCGACCCTCCCTGGGCCAACCCTGGTGAAAGCTGGGGAGATGCACCAGAAGGACCCCTCGTTTTGCTCAAACACCCTCCTTGCGGGGGAAATAAAGCAGAAAAGGCAATGCCTTGCCTGGAAGGGCTTCGCTCCCGTGTGCGATACCAAAATAACGTGGCCGTCCCTGCTCGCCCTTCCCCGCCCTGGGTGCTTCGTTTCGGGGTGACATTTTCAATTTAAAGCTATTTTTGCAGGCTGTGTCGCCTCTCCGTCACCTGCTCCGGCGCGGAGGGGAGGTCGGGGTGGGGAACGCCGTTCGCTTCAATTCTCTTCCATCGCTGGCTTTCTGTTCGCCGTGGGTGCTCGCGCCGTGGGGGGGCCTCGGGGGTGCGGGGAGGGGGCGAGGGCGGCCGAGACCCCCGTCGCCGCGGGGTCGGGGTGCTCAGGGCTGCTGGGTCGCTGGAAGCGTTTTAGAGCCGGGGAGCTGGGCGATACCTGCGCGCGCGTGTGCACGTGTGTTTGCACGAGCGTGATACCTGTGCACACGTGCGCATGGATGTGTGCACGCGTGTGCATGCGTGTTTGCACACAGGGGTGTTACAACGCCTCTGCACACACCTGGTGTGCACGCTTGCACGCATGAGTGCGTGCTTGCTTGCACAAGCGTGTTTGCACGCGTGACGCCTATGCACACACACGTGTCGCGTGTGCGTGTGCATGTGCCTGTGTGTGGCCGGTGAGCGAACACACACGCCTGGCACACGCGTGTGCACACACGTGGAGCAGAGCGGGTGACGCCGAGCCGCCCCCGAGCGAGGTCCCACTGTTGGGGGGCTGCTGCGTGCCGGGGGGTCACATCAGTCCCGGCCGAGCGCAGGGGTCAGGATCAGGCCCCCCCGAACGCGAACCGGGACGCACACGGTGGGTGGTGCAAACTTCCCTGGCCGAGCCCCGTCCTCCGCAGGCCCCCCGGGGGCTATGGGGGGGCTGGGGCTGGTGGCCCCCCCCAGCCCTGCCCGCGGAGGGGCTGCTCCCCCCCAGGGCTTTGTCTCCCTGCACATTTTAACGAAGGGCACCCAAGGTCAGGCTTGGGTGGAGAACGGCCCCGGAGCACCCCCACCGCCGGGCTGCCCTTATACTGGGGCAGGGGGGCTTGGGGATGGGGGGGACCCCCAGGTAAATGGGGGGGGTGCTGTCCCCAACCCCCCTGGATGGATTTAATGCTTGGGCTGAGGGTGGTTTGGGGGTGCTGAGGGCTCTGGGGATTTGGGGAGCCCTGCTGGGTGTGGGGTTGAGGGGTACCTGGGTGATAAGGGGGGTGGGATCGGCCCGGGGGGGTGCCCCTGGGAGGCGTCCCCCTATAACAGGGGCTGGGAGGGGGCATTTTGGGGGTGTTCTGCACTGTGGGAGCATCCGGGGGGGGGGATCTGCATGGGTGTGTGCACCTTGGAGGGGGTCTGCATGGGTGTGTGCACCTTGGGGGGGGTCTGCATGGGTGTGCACCCGGGGGGGTGTCTGCATGGGTGTGCATCCTGCAGGGATCTGCATGGGTGTGCACCCTGGGCGGTGTGCATGGGTGTGTGCACCCTGGGGGGGCTCTGCATGGGTGTGTGCACCCTGGGGGGGGGGGGGTCCTGCATGTGTGTGCACCCGGGGGGGGGTCTGCATGGGTGTGCACCCTGGGGGGGGCTCTGCATGGGTGTGTGCACCTTGGGGGGGGTCTGCATGGGTGTGCACCCTGGGGGGGTCTGCATAGGTGTGCACCCTGGGGGGTCTCCATGGGTGTGTGGACCCTGAGGGGCTCTGCATGGGTGTGCACCCGGGGGGGGCTCTGCATGGGTGTGTGCACCCTGGGGGGGGGGGGGTCCTGCATGTGTGTGCACCCGGGGGGGGGTCTGCATGGGTGTGCACCCTGGGGGGGGCTCTGCATGGGTGTGTGCACCTTGGGGGGGGTCTGCATGGGTGTGCACCCTGGGGGGGTCTGCATAGGTGTGCACCCTGGGGGGTCTCCATGGGTGTGTGGACCCTGAGGGGCTCTGCATGGGTGTGCACCCGGGGGGGGCTCTGCATGGGTGTGTGCACCCTGGGGGGGGGGGGTCTGCATGGGTGTGCACCCGGGGGGGGTCTGCATGGGTGTGCACCCGGGGGGGGTCTGCATGGGTGTGTGCAACTTGTGGGGTGTGTTTAGGGGGGTCTGCACGATTCTTGGAGGTTTGGGGGGGTCTGCACCGGGTGTGCACCTTGGGGGGGTGTGGGGGGTCTGCACTGTGCTTACACCTTGGGGGGGGGGGGTCCTGCCCTGGGCCTGTGTTTTTGGGGGGATCTGAAGTGCATTTGCGCTTTAGGGGGATCTGCTTTGGGCGTGCAACTTGGGGGGAGTGTTTGGGGGGGCTGCACCGCGCGGGGGCCTTGCGGGGGGGTCGGCACGGGGTGTGCGGCTGGAGGGGGGGTCTGCCCGGGGTGTGCAATTTGAGGGGGGCCTGCACAGCTTGGACACCTTGGAGGGGGGTTTTTTTTGGGGGGAGATCCTCTGTGTTTGGGCCTTGAGCTCTGTGCACGTGTGCGTGTGCACGTGTTACCCGTGTGTTCACCCACGGGGGTTTTGCACAAGGGGTCAGGGCCCCCCGGGCACACGCTGCAGCTTTTTGGGGGGCGGGGGTCCGTACGAAGCCCCAGCGTTTGTGCTGTTGCACGGACGAAGCTCCGTGGCTGCTTTGGGGGACGCACGGACATTTTTTTTGTACGTGGGGGTGCGACTGGGTGGGTTTTATCCACCACCAGCCCAGGGAGGCTGTGCCACGCGCGTGCACCCGGCTTGGGCTCCGTCGGCAGCGCGTGTGCGTGCCGCATCCCGCGGCCGTGCGCCAGCTCGTGGGTAACCGAGAGGCAGCCCTGCCGCAAATCCACCTCCGATGGCCAAAATCCTCATTTCACGCCGCTTTCCCGGAAAATCCCGTTTCCGACTCGTTCCCTCTGACGAGCCGCCGTGACTCGGTTTCCCCCCGCGTGGTCGCAGGTGACACGGCCGCCGGTTCGTGGCCCCTCTCTGCCGCCGAAGCCGTGCCCGGAGCTCCCCTATAACCCTTAAAAAAGCCCCGTAAGCACCCGTGGCTGCGATTCCCCCCCCGGGGGCCGTGGCAAAGGGCCTCTGCGGGTCTCGATTAACAGCAACTTTGGTGGAAAAGCTCCGTCGCAATCGCTCGCGGCCGTGGGAGGCCGATGGGGGAGCGCGTGCACGCGTGTCGGCACGCGTACCTGTGCTGCGCGTGGGCCTAGCGTGTGCGCACGCGGGCTACGCTCGTGTGCCGACACGCACCCCGGCATGGGACGGCCCAGGCCCATCACCGCCGAGCCCTGGAGACGCTGAGATTTATTAATAGGGATGTAAAAATGGGGAGGAAAATGGCAAACGAGCAGGGCTGGGCTGCGGGCTCTTTCCCGGAGCCCTCCTGCGTCCCCGGGATGCTCCCAAGTTCCCAAGTTGGGGCGGTTTGCTTTGAAAAAGAAAAGAAGCTCCGAAACTTTGTTCTGAGGAGATAATAATGATAATAACGATGTTAATAATAGCGATACCAATAAGGAATAATAATAAGTATTAATAAGTAAATAATAATCACATGATAATAGTGATAGCAGTGATAGCAGTGATAGCAGTGATAGCAGTGATAGCAGTGATAGCAGTGATAATCATAGCAATAATAGAAATAATAATAGAAATAATAACATAATAACGATAACAATAACGATAACAATAACGATAACAATAATGATAATAATAATAATAATAATAATAATAATAATAATAATAATGCTATAAAAATAAAGGGGGGGAAGGTAAGAAAGGCCTTTTGGGCTCAAATCCCCGCCGCGCTATAGCCGAGCGGGCGGAGCGGGGCCGCGACGCGGGGCCGGCCGGGGATGACGTGGAGCCCCGGGGCGGGGGGCGCAGGGGGGTCCGGCGGGGGGAAGAGGCCGGAGCTGTTTAAGGCACTCCAGGCAATTGCTCATTCGGCGGTGAGTTATTGCAGAGCCGAGCCAAAGGTTATTAGGAAGGATAAGGGCAGCCATAAAACCAGCACAACTAGCGTGCTTTTCCTATAGAGATTATCATTATTGGCTTATTAATACACAATAATTTTGAATTATACACTGCAATAAATAGAAAAGGCTTGACTCGGGGCTTTAAATATTTTATGAATCTCAAAGCGAACATTTTAAGTAGCACCATGTGGCTCCGACCCATCACGCCGACTCGCCTTGCTTCCCCCGGCCAAGTTTTCTTTTTATTTTTTTTCCCTTCCCCTCTATTTTTTTTTTTTTTTTTAAATCCCCTCTCTCTCCCCTAAATAATAAAAGTGGTTTTAAAGAGCAATCAGCTTAAATTGGCAAGATGTGAATGAGGAGGAGGCGTGTTCTGCACATCCCCAAAAGAACTCAGTTGGGGTTTAAGTGGATATGAAACCAAGTCGGCGAGGGGAAGGAGGGGAGGCTGCAGCCGCTCCTGCCTCGCCGGCCCTTTCTTAAAAATATCTATTAGTGGCGAAGAGAGGAGGCGAGCAGAGGGTTTCTTGAGCTTTGCTGAAAACCCCGGCTTCCAAAACCAGTAAAAATTGTGAGGTCCCACCTCGCCTTGGAGCCTTTTGGTGAGTTTTTGTTTGGTTGGCTTTTTTTTCCCCCTCGATGCAATGCAAGCAGCTTTCTAATTTTACATATATATATAAAAAAACCACTGTGTATGTGTATATATATTATATAGTATATAGTATATAGTATATAGTATATTATTATATATTATATATTATACATTATACATTATACATTATACATATAATACATTATACATATAATACATTATACATATAATACATTATATGTATAATATATAAGAAATCTCTATATTTTATATATCTATAATAGATATAATACATCCACAGTGAGTCCCGCTACTGAAAACTACTTTCCAAAAAGCCCCGACAACCACACCGCTGCCAGAAATCTCACTTCATTCCCTCAAAAAAAGCCCATAACGGGTATAATAAAAGCAAACAGAAACTTCACCGAGGTTTCAGTTCCTCTTCACACCCCTCCCTCCTCCAGTTTGGGGTTTTTTTTTCCCCTAAAATGCATTTTTCGGGCCTCACGGAGTCCCCAAACCCCGCAAACCCCCCCGACACAGCCGCATTTTTCACCTACCAGCCCGCAGCGCTCGAAAAATGTAATTTTAGCTCAGCAAAACTCTTCCCAAATCTTTTCAATTTGCCCCCAAACTCCGGCGTCTTCGTCCCGCTCCGGCGGCTGCAAACGCGGCGGCTCCGGAGGAAAAACGCGCAGAAGCGAAGGTTTCCCCCAAAGTGCGCTGCTATTTTTTTAGTTTTTCCCCTGCATTTCGGATTTTTGGGTGGTTTTTTTCCTTTCTTCTGGTTTTTTTTTTGTTTCTTTTTTTTTTTTTTGAGGCCCGGATCCCTTCCGGGGGCGGCGGGCGCGGCGGGGGGAGGCACCGGCCGCCGCTCCCGCCTCGCTCTGCAAAAACACCTGAAAAAAATAAGGAGAAATTATTAAAAATAAAATCCCAGCACCGCACCGAGCTGCGCTACCCCCCCCCCCCGCCCCCTCCGCGCCGCTCCGCGCCGCTCCGCGCATCGCCCCCCCCCGCACCCCCGGGGGCTGCGCGGAGCTGCGCCCTCCGCGGGGGGGGGGGGGGGATGGAAAATCCGCGGGGCTGAGCCCCCCCCCATCTCCGCAAATCCAAGCTGGAAATTTGCCGCACCGCCCTTCGCACCCGCGCTGCAAAAACGCAATTTTCAGCCTGAAAAAGAAGGGGGAAAAAAAACCCCAAAATCCAAGTTTCGCGCCCGCTGCCGCCCTCCTCTTTTTTTTCCCGGCTCCTCCAGGTAGGGAGCGGTGCGTGGACTGGCTTTTTTTTTTTTTCCCTCCCTTGTTTACAGCTACAGAAGGCAAAAGAGTCATAAATCTTGGGGCAGCCCACAGAGACAAGTACATTTGTATGCATCGTTAGAAGCAGCTAATACCTCAGCCCATTAGCGAAGCAGGGAGAGCTGGAGTTTCCGGTGTACATTAACTTACAGTTAAATTCTGGAGGAAAGGGCATTGCGAATTAACATAAACTCTATCCATCATATTGTTTGTCATCTCAGATTAGCCGAGAGAGAGGGGACGCGGGTGGGGGAAAGTTTCCCCCGAGCATCCCGGGTTGGGGCGAAGCGGTATTTTATTTTTCCTCTATTTTTTTTTTTTTTTGTTTCCCCTACAAGGCCGAGGGATGCCCGGGTCGATGAGGTTTTATTAAGGGGGGGTTATAAAATAAAATAAAAAAATCCCCGGCGTGTGGCGGGTGAGCGGGGCGAGGAGCCTGGGATACCGAGGGCAGGTACGGGCAGGGGCAGGTACGGGCAGGGGCAGGCCGCCCTGCCCATATGTATGCAGCGCACACTCCCCGCTATTTCTTAATAGGCTTTTTATATATATTTTTTTTTCTCGCTCCCATTTTCTTTCTCCCATTAGCGGATCGATGGCCCCTCCGCCAAAGAGCCCTCTCCTCCAGATCCATTACGCCAGCTATTTCCTTTCACTAATCAATGCTTTTTTCTCCTCCATCTCCCCTTCCACCCCTTTCCTTCCTCCCCCCCTCCGCAGCCTCCTCCTCCTCCTCCCGCTCCCTCCCTTCGGTGACCCCCCCCTTCCTACCCCGGCACCCCAAAAACCCCCAACCCACTGGCGGGGGGCGAAGAGCCTTCATCTCACCCTCGGAAGACACCAGCATCCCCCTCCCTCCTCATCCTCACGCCCCCACCCTCAGGCGGCACACAGCTAATGTGAATTTTGGTTATTTTTTTTTGTAATATATTTGATTTTTTGCCATTTTTCTCCCCCCCCCCCCCTCCTCTTTTCCTCCTTCGCCCGTGAAAGCGTTAAAGGTAGGAGCCCGGCACCCGCATCCAACAGCAGGCTTTTGTAGGGCTGATTTATGACTTCAATCTTGGTTCACCCAGAGTTCACGGGGATTTGCTGTTCCTGAGGGCTAAAAGATGGTCTCACTTGACAAGTGTGACTATTGGAAATGCCTCTCCCGCTCCCTCGCTCTCTCAACCGCTGCCTTTCCAGAGAGTAAAAGGTTTTCTAATTGAGAATGAGACTCGGGGGCTGGGGGCCCCCCCTTTGCTTTCGAGCCTCAGGTAGCGGCTGGAGGTGGAAAGAGGGACCTGGAGGGGCTCAGCACCCCGAAAATCCACCGCTGACCCCCTCGGTGCTGGTGGGTGTCGGGGGGAGAGGGTCAGGGTGGCTGCAGGGATGCGACGGCCCCCCCAGCCCTAATTCCCAAGGGAAATACGAATAACGCCCCCCCCCCCCCCGCCGCCCCCCAAATTCCTTTCCAGCCCCCGCCGCCACCGCGGGTTTTAAACAAGTAAAATAGTTTATGGAAGGCATCGAGGTCTTAAACTCCCGCAGAAGCATCAACCATAAATTACCCGACGTGACTCGCTTCCCAATGCGCCCGGCCCCGCGTCTCCCACCGCCGGGGCCCACCGCCCCCCAGCCCCTCCCCGCTGCCCCCCAGCCCTTCCTCCCGCCCCGGCCCGGCCTCATCCTCCTCCCGCACCCCGAAGCTGGAGGGTTCCTTTATTTTTTTGTTATTTGCACTCTCTGCGGCGAGCATCCGCCCGCCTTTGGCTGTAAAATAACCCTTGTGGGAATGTTAATAAGATGCAAATTTGAGCGGCGGCTAATCGCTTTCTGGGCCAGCGCACGCGTGTGCGTGCGTGCGTGTGCGTGTGCCCGCCTGCGTGTGTATGCGCACACCTAATTTATGCTCCGAGGTAACGAAGCGGCCCAACTCCAGGCGTGCAGGTTACCGGGAGGCTCCCGGCGCAGGATGCGGCCCCGTCGCTGCCTGGGTGCCCAGTGCAACAGCTGGATTTATACGTGTGGTGTCGCAGCCTCCGTATATATGTGTCTCTATACGTAGGTATGCGGATGTATATAGCCCTGGGCTTGCGGGCAGCGAAAGGTACCCAGGGGTGTTGTGGGGGTGCTCAGAGACACCCCCAAATGTGCGGCGTGGCCACGTGCGCCCCGTTCTGTGCTGATGGCTTCTCCCCGCTATACCGTCCTTATGTGCGGAGGTAGCGTTATATAGGTGCCGACTGCGGAGACGTGCGTCAGGGCATTGCCTGGACAGAGCTGGGGGGGGATCACGGGGCGATGTCTAGGGACAGAGCTATAGCGTGTCTGCCGGTCTGTATGTCCCCGTTTCCGTATGTCTGCAATCCTATACATCCCTGTTCTATACGTGGATGTATTTTCCTCATGCACGGAGGTGCGGCTGCGCAGCGGGGTGCAGGGGGTCCCCCAGCAGTGCCAGCCAGGGCTCAGAGGGATGTCACCCCGCCAAGGGGACCGGCACGGGGACCTCCAGGTCACCCCCAAAGGGGAAGGACCCCCCCGAGAGCGGCCGGGAGGGGAAAACCTCCGAGTAGAGGAGGGGGGTGCCCTGCAGAGACCCCCCCACCCGCAGGCCCCACTGCTCCTTCTCGCTCCCACCCTGTGGGTCCCATGGGTGGCAGGGACCGGGCTCAAGGTCACCCCTCCTCTTCCAGCATCTCCCAGGGGACCAATTTGAGGGCTTTTCATCCCAAAACCTGACGGGCAGGAGCACATCCCAATGGATACCCCCGGATAACCCCCACCCCAGCCTCTTCCACCGCTCAGCGTCTCCCTTAGCTCCTCTCGCTCGGCATTTCGGGAGCCCTCGGGATTTGTCACCAAGGTCCCGGCGCAGCCACCGTTCCCAGGGACGCTGGTACCCCGAGCCAAAAGCAACCGCAGCCGAGCGGCATCGCGATGCTGCTGATGCTGGACCCTTCCCAACCCCCACCACCCACCTTTCCCAAAACCTGGATTACTGGAAAACCACCCAGGTCCTATTCCAGTACCTTACGCGGCTTTTGTAACCTCAATTAATTTCCTTAAAATGACGATTCCTGTGGAATAGAGCTTTAATCCAGCTCCTGAATACTCTGTGTAGCTCCCGCCTCTCGATCCGGTACGTGGCAGGCATTATATTTTGCTATGTATTATATTATTATACTTCGGTTCCCTATGTGTTCACGAGGGCATGGTGGGATGGCAAGAGGGACGCAGGGATGTGGCAAGAAAGACGGAAGGAAGGAAAGATGGGAGCGGAGCAGCCCTGTTTGGGGCTTGGGACCCCCCAGCATCCCCCCAGCTCCGCTCGCTCCCCGGGATTTAACCCCATATCCTGCGCCTGGGGGGAGTTTGCAAGGATCTGCCCGGCTTCTGCATCTGGGAAGGCCATGGGAACTGGGCTGGGAAAATTACTCCTGACCTATTATGTCATTAGAAAACCTACAGCTGAGTGTAACCACCAGCACCCTGCCTTCATCCCTCTGCTCCGGCCCCTCCGGCTCCCCGGGTGTTAAATTAAGGGGAGATGTGGAGGGCGGCCACAGCGGTGATGCCGCTCCCCACCTTCCTCCATCATTTTTGGGTGGGTTTGGGGTCACCGTCCCCTCGGTCCAGCCCCGGGGATGGAGCATCGCGGGAAGGGGAAGCTGAAAAAGCATCAGCGCCGTGCATCCGCGGGGAGAGAAACTCGCGGGTTTTAGCTGCTTTGCAAAAAAAAAAAATCTCCGGCAGGTCCTGGGGTTTTGTTCTGATCGGGGGGTCCCCCCGTGCCGGCCCCCCAAAACCGCCTTGCACCAGCTCCGCCAGCGCCTCCCCTCTTCCTCCCCGTGGGTTATTGTTTTCTAAGCAAATAGAGATGTAAATATACGGCAGCTCCCAGGCGGCTTTGACCCGGCAGCGCGGTGCAATTCTCACTGCCATTTACACGTCCTCGTCGCACTTATTTATTTTTATTAAAATAGTTAAAAAAAAAAGAACAGCCAGAAAAAAAAAAAACCCTAACCAACAAGGCAAGGAGGAGAGGAACCCTCGGCTCTGCAGGCTACTGGGAATAAAGTGTATTTTCTTTTTTCCAGGAGGCTTTCTGGGCGAACACTGCTCTCTTGTTCTTCGAATCACTTTGCCATCTTGTGGCTCTGGGGAAGGAGGGGCCTCACCCTCCGCTCACCCCCATTAATCACCCCGACAGCCCTCGCTTGCCGAGGCCTCTCACCCTTTTCATCTCCAGGTTTGTATGCAGCCGCCCAGCGCTGCCCCGCTCCGGCCTCGCACAATGATGCCGCCGTCGCCGTCGCCGGGGCATCCCCTCCCTGGCGCGCCCGCGTCCCGCTCCCTGGCATCTCGGAGGGGCTGGAGGATGGGGACCCTGCCCCGGGCAGGGGGGGTGATAACACAGCTCCCATATATATTGTATTGCCCCCTCCTAAATGAGCAAATCTCCCTATCGCAATGGGCTAATTAATATTTCATCGTGGGGAGAGCTGCTCCTTTGGGCGCCCGGCTCTCCTGAGCAAAGACATCCCAGCCTGGAGCAGCAGGTTCGTTTAGAGGAACCCGCTGCAAATAAAACCAAGTGCTGCGAGGGGGGAAACGAGGAGAAAAAGCATCAATTCCCTCCCATTTGCATTTTTAGCTCCTTCAGGAGACGAGCACCCGCCTCCTGCCTGGGCCGCGGCATGGATGGACTCGAAATGGGGTCCGGGCGTGCGTGTGCCCCCACGCTGGGCGTGTGTTTTCCCACGTGCGCGTGTTTTCACCCTCCTGAGTGTGTCCAGGCGCTGTGCAATACGGATTTCTGCACGGGGCAGGAGGATTTGCACCATCTTGTGCTTTTAAAACCCCTGGCTGGTGGGATAAGAGCTGCCCCGGGGGTGAGCACCCCAACTCGGCGGCATGAAATCCCGGCATCCCAGCAGAGCCGGCCGCTCCAGCGCTGCCGGAAAATGGCTGCTGTAAGCGAATTACAGCTCCATCCCGGGAATTAAATCACAACTCGGCGCTAACTCAATTGTACCTCGTACGGAGGAAAGGTCAAACGGGACTCGCGCTCGCTCCTCGCCGACGCGTGATGGTAACGAACGCTCCCAGGCAGCTTCTCCCCGCGCTAACGAGCCCGGCGGGGGGGGTTGCAGGGCACCGTGTTGCCCCTGGCCCTGCCATGGCCCCGAACTGGCACCCACCAGCCCCTTCCTGGGGCTGATTTGCACCCTCGTGCTCAGGCGTGCAAATCCGGTGGCCACGGGGAGGAGCGGGCAGAGCTCCCGGTGCTTGCAGGCGTGTGCACGTGTGCATGTGCAAGACAATGGCCACGTGCAAGAAATGGCCACGTGCAAGGCGAAGGGCACGTGCAAGAAATGGCCACGTGCAAGGGGAAGGGCACGTGCAAGGCGAAGGTCACACGCAAGACGTGGCCACGTGCAAGGCAAAGGCCACGTGGCTTTGCGCAGGTATAGCACGGCCGGGGGTGATGCAGGTGTGTCGGTGCCAAAGCATCGCCCCGGCTCGCCTCCATTTGCACGCCCGTCCACGCACCAGCCGCCCCCACGGGCATCATTTGGGGGGCAGGGACAAAGAGGGGCCGAGCCCCCTCGTGAGTCGGGCAGGGTGAACCCCGATTCCACCCAAATTCCTCCTTATTCAGGCAGAGCGGGTGGGCGCGGGTGGCCAGAGCTGCTGGAGGGTGTCCAGAGCATCCCCCCAGCCCATGGAGGACCCATGGGGCGCTGTCGAAAATCCAGGAAAATTCCATAAATCCATCTCCAGCTGTAGGTGGACCCATATGGACAGGGATATCTGTCGCCCCAGCGCAGGTCAGCACGCTGAGAAAGGGGGGCAGCCGGCCGGGAGCGCGCGATGTTTCCCTTCCTTATTAATTTAATTGGAAATGCCGCAGGGAGAGGCGTGGGGCTCGGCTGCTCCCAGCTCTGGGGCTGTGAATTTGGGAACCCCTCGGCTGCAAACCCCCTCATTCCCGCTCCAGCTTCACGCAACGGACGTTCACCCGAATTTTTTGCAACGCGCCGAGCGCCCTCTCCCATGCCGCCTTGCGAACAATGGATGATAAATAAATAAACACCCGATTTTTAATTTTTTTCAATATCTTTTATCGGAAATCCCGGCGGTGCATTAACATGCAAGGCGTCGGGAGCGGGCGCTCGGTGCCGCTGCGTGACCTTTCCTTGCACCCGGTGCCGGGGAGGAGCCCGGCGCGGCGGCTGCGCCGGCGAGCGCGGGGGCTCGCGATGCAGATTCTAATTTGGCGATTACTGTCACAAAGTCATTTGTCACCCACCCCGGGGAGACTCGGCGGACGTCAGCCCTCCGATGCTCCTTATTGCTGGCTTAATCTTTACAGATTGAATTAAGATTGGGGGACTTTATCAGCGGATGGAGCTGGGTGAAGGGTTACGCACGGGTTTCATTTGTTCGGCGATGGAGGGACGGAGGCTTCCACCCCATCGAACCCAAAAGAAAATAAAAATAAGACCCAAAAGCCCATCAACCCCCAAACCCCACCTATTACCCTGTAATCAAATCGCCTTTGCGACGCTCTTCGGAATAAAGCAAGATGGATGGAGCATCCTTCCCCCAGCCTGCGGAGCAGAGGCGATCGCCCTCCATCCCGATATTAATTCTCCTATTAAATTAAATAACGCGAAGGGTTGTGCTGCTTTCATTAAGCGTCGTGGGCGAACGAGCTCCCTGCAGCCTCCCATCCTCCGAGCAGCGCACTAATTAGCAACAGGCGGGAGCGATGCCCTCCTGCCTCCCCCTTTTTCTTGCTTATTAATGGCTGCGAGTAATAAATAGACTTCGGGGGGCTTGAGGTGGGGACGTGGGTGCTCACGGACCTGGGGGCACCCGCTGTCACCTCCCTGCCGTCGTCCCCGAGCTCTCATCTGGGATAGCCCCTCCGAAGAAGCAAGGGGGAAGAGGAGGGTGGGGGTCATCCCCTCCTGCTGCTAAGGGGGGAAAGTCATCAGCATCCCAAGGAGGTGAATGTGTCCCGCTAACGAGGCGGGGGCTCGGCATTACACGTGGCTGGGGCTGGGGTATAAACTGCTGATAAACCCTGAGCTAAGCCGTGGCTGGAAGGGGATGGTTTGGGATGCTGAGGTAGGAAATGCTGTGTCCCGGGGAAGTTTAGACCTGGCTTTGGTGAGGAAGCTTCATTCCCTTCACGTGGCTCTTCGGTTTGGGCCATAAACCCCTCGTCACCGCTAGTCCAGGCTCCCTCTGGAGTCAGTGGAGAGAATCGGCACGAATCAGCTATTTACAGGAAAACACCCCAAAACGGCCCAATCCCTTCCCATGTGGAGAGCTGGCCTAACTTTTCGGTAAGTCAAGCTGGAAGGGGAAAGGCGAGGCTTAACCACAAGGGCAGGCTTATCACCGCGGCCATGGCCGGCCCCATCACCCGTCACGGCACTTCAATCACCGCCGGGAGCGGGCGGCCGGGTACCACGGCTCAGCCGATGCGGAATCGCTCCTTAACGGTGACAGCTTTCCTGGTCGTGCTCATCTGTCTGGCCTTTACTAGGAAGAGATTGATTTAAAATCTGCAGCTCAAAGCCGAAAATCCTTCCTAAAAAACGTGTTGCTGCTTGTTAGGGTAATTGGTTTTGCTCGCTTCGTTTGCAAGACCCCGGCTCATCCCTGCAGCTCCTTCGAGGACTCGGCCCCACTCGAGGATTATTGAGTTTCACGCTGAACTTCATGTTAAACGTCCTGGGGTTTAGGAGAGCTCAACTATTTTCCACCCTTCTTCTCGCCCCGCAAAACCGGGAGTTTCAGTTACATCGCCGCGGGAAGCGTCTCGCATCCCGTTTTTGCTCATCTTTTTAAATCCTGCTGGCTTTGCACATCAACGCCAGGGCTTTGCCTGAATATTTGGGATGCTCCTGCAGTATTCCTGGCTTTTCCCTTCAAAGGGCCAAATTTGCCTTGAAAATCCCTAGCAAAAATTGGAAAGAGGTGGTTTCACCCCAATTTGCTATAAAAACATCTCTGAGCTGGGGGATTTCAGCTCACTCCAAGCTTTTAGGAGAGAACTTGCTTCAAGCTCAGCTCTTTGGGCTTAAAAGCCTGGACTTTGGCATCCAGCCCTTGGCTTTAATGGTGTTCAGCGGCTTGGGTTGACCTTTATTTTGCAAGGCAATGCTTCATGGCTCCGGCTGAGCTTCTCGGAGCCGCCTGTCCGGGGTTGTTGGCTTCCCAGTAAGATTCATGGGACCCATAAAAACATCAGTTTTCTTTTCTAAACAAAGCTGTTGCTGGCCGTTTGCGGGGGAGAGGCTGGAGGAAGGGAGGGAGGGATGGAGGGAGGATGCTGTGCATTTTTTCCGAGCTGGTGAGTTGTTTATTTTGTTGCTGTAAATAAGGCAGCGGTGCTGGCGGAGCCGCCGGGTCGAGGGCAGGGGCTCAGCCGTCTCCTGCCCGTCTGTCAGCAGCTCATCACCCACGTGGGGAGAGATGGAGATGGCGTTGTAAAATGGGCTGCGAAGGGATGCTCTGCCCCTGCGCCTCCTGTCCATCCACGAGGGATGCCTCTCCTTTGGACGTGCCCCAGGTTGCAACCCAGAGCAGCGTTGGCCTTCTGGAGGCTGCTCCTCATTCAAGTTCATCTTCCAAAGAGATGGATCCCGCTTTCCTCATTCTGGAAGTCAACCGGTGACTTGAGACCTCTCCCAGGGCGTATTTCCATACGGGAAAGCGCGGGCAATCAGCCTAAGGGTGGGATGCTCCCCTGGCTCTTGGTTACTCACTCCCCTGCAAGGCGTTGTCCATCCTCTTCCCAACCCCAGCCGGGAAAGCGGGGTAACTGCGGGAAGCGATTTGCTGCATCCCGTAAGCCGTGGTTCACGGCGGGGAATTGGCCATGCCAAGGGAGATGCTCTTCAGGAGGAGCGGAGCTGAGAAGCCCATCTTCGCTAACGAACCTGTGGGCGTCTACGGTAAAGAGAGATGGATCCTGACCGAAATGCCAGGGGACGGGCAGTAAATTACCTTCCATTGATGGAGGAGCACTTTCATTCAGACCAAAGTGCACTTTGCATGCATTTTGCATGGTCTTTAAATGCACTTTAAATTAATGCACTTTAAACTCAAACCCTTAGTTAATTCAGCTTCGCCTGCCTGAGTGTTCCCCTGCAGACACGTCCCCGCTGCAGGACCCAGTCCAGCGCCCTTTGAAGCTGGGAGAAGGGTCTTCAGGTTGGCTTCACCTCAGGTCCCACAGCTAAAACAGTAGTGTCTGGTCTGATCTCCTTCTCGTATCCCTGGAGAGAGATGGGCCCTCAGACATTCATCCTTCAAAGGGCTGAGTGGGACAGGAGAGAAAACCTGGTGGTCCACCTTTCTCCATTGACCCTGGAAGGAGCTGAGATAAGCCATCCAGGCCAACACTTTCTATTTAAAGAAGCAAAACCCACAACTAGTGCTGGAGGAAACTATTCAGCCCTCCCCAGGCTTTCCTTCTCTTCAAGGAGTGAAGCGGAGCCGGCCCAACCTGGGTGAGGCTGTGCAGGAGACAAGGACGTGGTGATGGAGAGGCTCCAGCAAACCCCTGACGGGACAGGGATTTGCTGGGCTAATTTCTATCCGAGATTTGCACCCGATCCGCTCACCGTGTAGCTACGTGCCAAGGCCATGGGATGCAAATGCATCCTAGCAGGATTCACCATCCAAAAAGCTGCTCTAGACCAGCCCCGTCTGCGGGGCAGCGAGGTGCTCTGCTCTCTATCGTCTCCACGTTGCCTCCCAAAGGGAAATAATTTATTTAGCTCCCGTCCTACTAACTTTCCCCTGTATTGATCCATTGCCAATTGGCCGTTCTGCAAGAGAAATGAAGCCGACAGCCACAGTATTGGCTGTTAACACGTCAGCAGACTCTAAAAAGGACAAAGTCAAGGGGATATGATCTTTCTCTGAGACAGAGGGATTTTGCCAGGCTGTTTTCGGAGTGAGGGGAAGATGTTTGGTGTCTGGTGCCTCCATGGCCTCACGTGGACGGTGGGATGTGGGTGGACAACCCTCTCGGTGTGGGAATTTTTGCAGGTTCCTCTCAGTACCTCCTTGCACAAACAGCCGCGGCATTGCAAAGGTTGGCTCCTTGCTCTGCCTGCTTTCATTTTGGATCGGGCTGTGTGATTTTATTTTATTAATTAGTCGTGTGGACACTTTTCATCTGCATAATGTTAGTCATTTAATAGATGTGCCTAAATGAGGAGCTTCATGGCCCAAACTCCTCTATACAGTCAATGCAGAGAGACCAGCAGCCTCAGCCCTTCCCTAAGGAAGGGCTAAATTCAGGTGCTCATGGCAAACCCACCAGGGATCTCCCAAAATATGCCCCAAATAAGCATCTTGCCTCCTTCCCTTGACCAGACAGGAACTGAACACCCAGCTAAACCCAGTGCCTGTTAGTTGGCAAAGCGGGACGGATCCTGTCCCTCAAGAAGGTGGTTGAACCCCAGCCTCAGCATCCCCTGGAAGGAGGAGAGAGCTCATGATCTTGGAGCAGGTCCAGAAGGGAGGTGAGTACGGGGGAGCTGGTATGCTGTAAATCCTCGCTGCATGGTGTGTTGGCAGAGCCCAGCAGCACCGAGACATACCTATAAGGGGACATCCATCAGCATTAATCCAAATCAACTTCTAAAGTGGATTAGCTAGAGCACATGAAGCCCCTTTCTGGACACTTATTCAGAATTACAGTTGGTTTAATTCAGTTTAGCTTAATTCGCAAAGCTAAACCGAATTAAGGCTGGCTGCATTTTGAACGAGAAGGTCCACGCGCAGGTTTAATATAATTTAGCTGGCCCACTTTAAATTCACACCCTTAGTTGATCTATACGCCCCCAGGGAAGCAGCTTGGCAGGTAACCTCGAGGTAAAAATTACAGCGTCTTGTCTGCGGTAGGGCTTTGCTCTGCTTGTTCTGGGCGAATCGTCCTTCCCCTGTCAGAGCCATATGCTGGGCTGCCAGCCTGCCACCCGCCTGAGTTGTGGCCGCTCCGAGAGGTCTTGCACGACACATCCAGCAGCGTGATGCGAGACCAAATGATATGCAAGGACAGGGCTGTGAGCAATGCAGCTACGCTCCAGGTGGAGCAAGACGGGAAATCACTCTTGGAGCATCCGCGTGTCTCTGATGGCAACCGGGACCATCGCACACCCTGTGCATGGAGGGGAGAAGGTCCTGATGATGGTAAATGGGATCCTGAGGGACTTTTAGTTCGTCAGAGAGAGGCATAATGGGATGCAAATCCCTTGGGGTGGGATTTTCCAGCCCTGAGAATGAGGAGATGTTTGGAGAGGCTGGGGTCGCATGTGGGGTTGATGGGACACCTGGCCGTGGTCACCATCACTTGGCAGGGGTGAGCAGAGGATGCAACAGCCCTGGAGGATGGGTCTCCAGGTATCTACACCCCCTCTGCAGGCACCAACAATCCCCCAGGTCCCTTCCAGAGGTCAGAGCCGGATTTCATCAGGCTTCCTCACCAGCCACCTCATTTCACTGCCTCCATCTACAGCCTGATCCCCCCGACATCTCAGCAGGGTCACCAAACTTTGGATCAGGCTGGAGGGAGAAGACTTTCCCAGTCTGGGTGTCTCCTGCAGTCACTGAGATGTGGCTATCAGGGCGGGGATTTGGACCACTCCAGGCACAGGAGACCGTGAGGGATGGGACCCTCCAATCCTCCGAGGAAACGATATCTAAGGCAGAGATCGCGCTGGAATTTGGCTGCAAATGACCCTGTCAAGCTGGGCACCGGGAGGGGAAATGCCTCCACCAAGGCTTTGAGGAGGTTTCTTGTCTTCTCCTTATTAATCACGGAAAAGAAAGCAGGTCCCTTCCCCTCCCATAAATCTTGCGGTGGCGTCAGCCCTGTTTGTCCGACCCTTGGCTCACGCCTCTTCCCAGCTCCGCTCCCACGACGGACAAACCGGGGAGGAAAACTGCCTGGCAGCACCATGCTCCCGCGGGTCTTAAGCACATGCTTAAAGTTAAGCAAACATTTCCGTGCTCTGCTGAGCCCAGACATTAAAATCCTAAGGTTTGCTTTAAATTCCTGAGATGAATTTCCTGGTGCCTCCAGAGGGTCTTTGATTTTGAGGATTTGGAGGTGAGTTTTCTGCAGATGAGAGGAGGGCGAACTTCATCTTTTCAGGGAAAATTGAGGCTCCTGCCCTGCATCTAGGCAGGACCCAGTGGTGCCTTTATCACAAGGCTCCTGATAACTTGTCAAGAAGCCCCAAAATCCTGAACTTGGGAGGAGTTATGAACATTTTAGTATTAACCCAAGAGCTAACTCAGTACCTCCCCTAACTTTGACTGACCATCTTCAGATGGGGTTGACAGAAACCCAGCGATCTCCAGTCTAACCTCTCTCCTTTTGCTTGTCAGTGATGGAGAAGCAAAGCCCTCGCTGGACACAGAGGTCTGCTAAATATCTCTGACTGACTCTTTCTTATGATGCAATTGGCTTTGATCTCCATCCATCCACCACCACTCCTTCTCATCCACCCAGGACCAGAAGAGGGAGAGGAAGGTCTGGGGCTTGGCAGAGCCATGGAGCTGGCACTGCTCCCTGCGCCATCCCCCTTCTCCTCTAAATAAGGCCAAAATATTCCCGGTGTCTTCACATCTCCTAAATGTCTTGTTTCCATTAGTTGACGGGCAACTACTGAAGTATCTCAGCAGAGGGATTTTAACATGAACCGCTCTCCAGGTAACCATTACAAGATCTTAAGAACTTTTTATTACAAAGGCAAATGTATGTTTTAGCAATGCTCAGGTGGCTACTTAATGTCATGTTTATCCCAGGCCAGACGCTTCTCAAAACAAATGAGACACTAAGATCCAGGTTCCCCCTTTGTTTAATGGACTTTAAGTTGTTTAAGTCATCAGCTTCACTTAAACATCTCACTTAAACAGGATGATCTATTTTTCTCCATCAAAAGTTCATTCATCACAAGCCGGGGATGAGTCTTTCCATGAAGCCCCGACAGAGAACAAAACCATCCATGCTAGGTCATGGCCACGGTTTGGCCATTTCCATGCAGGGATGGACTGTTTCTTGGCAGAATGGGCTCAAAATCAGCCAAGAGGCAATGGTGCAACCTCCATCCTCCCATGCACCGTGGCTGGGATGGATGCTCTTGGCTCCAGTGGTCTGATGCAAACCCTGGACCCTTTTCCTTCTCCCATGCCCCGTCTTTGAGCTGGAGACCCCCAAACCGTTCCCCTGCCAAGACACTCAGTCCCCATGATCCCCCCATGGTGAGAGGGAGGAGAACTACTGATGGGGACAAGCTGGTGGCAAGGGCCACCGTTGGGTGTCCACTTCAGCATGGACCATGGAGAAGGATCATCCTCGCCTTGGAGAAGAGCTGGGCAGCAAGCAGCAAAGCCAGGCGATGGGGTCGGAGTGGCAGAGCCTGAAGCGGTGTTGGCTCCTGCTGCTGGGTTTTGCGTTGAGATGTAGGATACTGAGGTAGGACCAGAGAAAAGGTCTCCACCAACACATGCAACCAGCCCCTGTGATGGACTCTCCATCCACAGCAACTGTTAAATCCCAGCACTTTCCTCTTAACTATAAGAAAGGAGAATCCCTGCAGCATAAATACAGACCAACCTTACACTCGCAATCACCCCTTTTATTCCCTGTGCACCCACAAATTTACAGCTGCCCCCCCCCGTAACTCACAAAGCCCCCCCCAAACCTACGCACCGAAAGCCGTTGCCTCCGTGACTTTGTATTCTCCTTGCAATATTCATGCGCGTAGGGTAGAAATGTAAATACATCCAGGCTGTCCCGCTTTGATTCATGCTTTGGTATCAAATCACATGTGCTTCCCCGTACGCAATAAATCTCTTTACGGTAACTCCACCTGAATTGTTCTTTGTGTGTTTCTCGGATCAGGATGAAGAACGACGGCTCGGGGGGAGCTGCAGACCCCCCTGCCACCCACCGGAGAAATATTTCCCAGCGCGTGCACAGGCTGACGTCTTCGGTGGCGTGGATGGGATCGCCCTTGGGCTGGTCCAGCATCTCCGGATGAAAGAGCAGAGCTCAGAAAAAGAAAAAAAGTGCTTTTTGGTGATTCGATGTGCTATAAACCATGCACTTTGTTGTCCCAGCCTGGGGACAACAACCTGAGAGCCCGGGGTTTAGGCTGGGAGCAGGAATGGGGTTTAGGCTGGGAGCAGGAACGTGGTCAGGGCAGTCTTGGAGCCAGGCTGAAGTGGGGTCAGATGTCCCCTTTCCTTTGCTGGTAGCCCAACCATCACCTTGAGTCCTTTTGGCTGCCCAGAAGATGAGGTCCATCTGCTCATGGACCCCAAAGTCAGCGGAGGGAACTCGGGACATGCAGAGCCTGACTCCTTCCACCAAAGAACTGTGATTCTGAAGAACTGAAGCCTGATGCATCGCCCTTGGGAGCTCAACTCAGCCAGGAGCCGTCTCACCTCGCTGTGACCATGTAGGAGCCAGGACTTGGTCTCAGCTGGTCCCCAAAGCTCGCTTGGTGGCCAAGGGAGAGAGACGGGAGCATCCCCTGGGCGGGTTGGTGCTGGGTGGGCATGGGGGATAATGGGGGCGTTTTCTCCCCGGCGGCAGCAACGTCTCCCCAGGAGTGTCCAAGTCCCCCCAGCCAAAGAGAGTTGACCAGATTCCACCTGAAATCACCCCGTTCTCTCCCAGAAAGGGCCAGTCATGGATCACGGCGGCTCCATCCCAGCAAGGACTTGAGCTGAACCACTTTGTGTCCCCCCAAAATGCGTCAGGAGCAGCAACGTGGGGTTAGTGACCACCCTTTGGCCGAGCACTTTATTTTGAGGAGTTTTGGAGACCCCCACACTCATCTCGGGGCTCCCGCGAGGCTCGTCCCCTCCCTGACACGGGACGCTTCGCATACCAGAACTCTCCCTCTGATGAAGATAACACGGAGCGAAGCCTCAGTGGAAAACTGAGCTCACAGATCGGGACAGATTCCAGGAAAAAGGGTTTTTAATTTTTTTTCCTTGAATCCTGGGAAAAAAAAAAAGAGAGAAACCCTCACGTACTTCCAGGGAGAGCAAGAAAGATTGGAGACAATTACAGAGCCCGGCACAAAGCCCTCAACATCTTTCATTATATCGGCAAAATTAAAACGTGGGGAGTTGAGCATCGAAAATTCGCTGGCTAATAACAGAAGTAAAAAGTTGTTAATCAGGCACGTGACCCTATAAAATAAAGGGAATAATTGAAAAGATATCTAATTTATCTATTGAATGCCTCCAACGCTCTCTTTATCACTTAGATGGACAGAATATAATTGGTACGGTGAAAGCCATCAATCTTAGGAAGTGGGCTTTCTGTACAAGATACAACTATTACTGTCATATTATGACACCATAATATCAAGATCAATGACATTTTAAATGCACTCCAGTTATGGGCAATTGGTGACAATAAAAACAGTGACAAATTGATGAAACAAGCGCCAAATGATCTGGTGTCTAAAATAAACCATAAATAATCTTCTTTAAAAAAAAAGATATCCGCCAAATTCGCAGTGGTTGGGGGACTTCTTCAACTGATCAATTTATCCGGGGACTGAATTATCCGATTTTCATGAAGGGGCAACCTTCTGGGTTGATTTAGGGGTCATTCCCATGCAGTTTAATAATGTTATCGTTAGCATAATTGTTGCCATAAAAAGCAAGGTTCTCATTTAGCCACGGAAGTTACTCCCAGCTGAAGAGTCAACACGATTGCGCTGTAAACACCAAGACCTTTTTTTACATATTATGGCACCGGGACGGCGTTATTCCCTCGTGGTGTCCGCGGCCCTTAAATAAAAGTAATAACAACAGCAGCAATAATGTGTGGATCTTGACGGCGCTTTCTGCCGGCAAACCTGGCAGAAACCTCCTCGGACGGTGGGGGAAGCTGGGGGTAGGAGCGTGCCCGTCTCCTGGGCGCGCCGGGGTGAAATCCTGCTTTTCCCCCTCTCCTGGGGGTCCCACCGGCTCCCAGAGCCGTCCCCGACTGTTGTCACCTCCCTCAGCTGGGCAGGAATAAAAGAGCCTGAGGACAAGTATGGGAAGGGAGAATAGATCCTATAGGAATGCACCCGATAGGAATGGCTCCTATAGGAACAGATCCTATAGGAACAGCTTCTATTGAAATGGATCCTATAGCGAGAGATCCTATAGGAAGAAATCCCATGAGAAGATATCTCATCAGAATGGATCCCATCCTGGATCATATAGGAGCAGATCTCACAGGAATAGATCCCATGGGAATGTGTCTTATAGGAACAGATTCTATAGGAGTGTAACCTTTAGAAACGGATACTGTAGGAATGGGTCTTATAGGAATGGATCCTAGAGGTACAGAACCTGTAAGAATGCATCCTAGAGAAATGGATCCTGTAGGAATAGATCCTATAGGAATAGATCCTATAGGAATGGATCCTAGAGGTACAGAACCTGTAGGAATGCATCCTAGAGAAATGGATCCTGTAGGAATAGATCCTATAGGAATAGATCCTGTAGGAATAGATCCTATAGGAATGGATCCTAGAGGTACAGAACCTGTAGGAATGCATCCTAGAGAAATGGATCCTGTAGGAATAGATCCTATGGGAATGGGTCCTACAGGGATGGATCCCATAGTAACACATCCTAGAGAAACAGAAACTATAGGAACAGGTCCTGTAGAAACAGATCCTGTAGGAATACATCCTACTGGAATGGATCCTATAGGAACAGATCCATTAGGACTTGACCCCATCGGAAGAGCCTTTGCAGCGGGCTGCGGTCACTAGTGGGGTGCCTGGGGGGGGACGGGGGGCTCCTGGCATTAAAGGCTGACAGCCGCTGCGGGATCCGAGCCCCGGGATCCAAGCCCGGCAGTGGGTGGGCGGGATGCTGAAGCCAGCAGATGTCGGTCCTCACCTCCCTGCACCCGTGCCAAGGCACCCACCGGCTGCCACCCCGCTGTCCCCAGTCCCCCCAGCCCTCCCCACCCTGCCCATGGCCCCATCCCACCCTCCTCCCTCCCTGATCCCCCAAACCCCGGCTGGCTTCACCCCTCAGCATCCCCAGATGTCTCAGATGCTCCAGCATCCTCCGGCCGCTCACTGCCTGGGGCCAGGAGACGGCCGAAAGCTGTTTGTCCTTGGAGGCAGACGCTACCTCCTCATTTCCCAAACTTCTCCGAGCAAACGATATTTTACATCCTTCAAGGCTGTTTGAGCAGCACTTATTGAATTTGGCTCCTAACAGCTCCCTCTGATGTGCTTTCCCTGTCCCCTCTTGCTCCGTCTTTTTGATGAATATGAAACCTGGCTGAAAGCTGAGGAGCGTGGAAGTCTGACAGATCCTTCACGGATCCCAGATTCATTTTCCTGGAGGCATTAATGCATTTTCCTTGGCTGGAGGAAAGGCTTTGGCAGCCAGCTTGGGAGGGAGCGGGGATGTGGAAGATGCTCTTCCCATAACTTCCCAGCTCCAGCCCCGTAAAGGCGGATGGAGGACCCCTTGCAGCACCACTCAGATCCAGGGACAGGGACACGTGTACTCAGGGACACTGAGACAAGTTGCCATCTCCAGTCTTTCAGAAGCCCTGCCCCCATTTTAGGCATTTCAAGCACCTAAAGTCCAGCCCTCAGGTGATGCTGAGCCCTAAAAACCACTATTTTGGGAGCAGCTCAGAATCGTGACTCTCCAGAGACCAAAAATTGGGTTTTTTACCCTCCTGAAGCATTGGCTGGATCAGGTCCAGGCTGTGGGTATCTGAAGGGGAGATGCTGCAGGAGCACTTTGGGGGAACAGAGGGGTGTCCCCTGCTGATTTGGGCACCTTGAGAAGAAAGCTGATGTCTCCAGGGATCCACAGCCCACGTATGCCTCCCTGGGGGGGACAACCCAGCCCCTGGAGCTGCTGATCTCTCCCTGGAGCCCTTGTGCTGCCCCCGGCCAGACCCTCAAATAGGAGGGAAATCCCTTATTTCTGCTGGTGAACATTTCTCCAGGGCTGGAGCAAGTGTGGGACCAGCAGCAGGACCGCAGGGCTCTGAGCGACCTTTCCTGGGCTTGAGGAAACCCCATGAGATGTTGGGAGCAGGGAAGCACCCCCTGAACCAGGGGCAGTACCCAACCCCAACCCCTGTGCAATCGCGGGGCTGGGAGTTTGGTGGCCGTGCTGTTTTTTAGGGAGATGCTGAGATGCTGAACTCATCCAGGAGCTCCAAGGACTCATCCATGGCTCTGTGCCTTGACCTGGTCTTCAAGCTGGGCCAGGGGCCAGGGCTCTCCGGGGTGATTCATCCTTATCCAGGCGATTTTGGGATATAAAATGGAAGGACCCAGCCGACTGAAAGGGGGGCTGTTCCCCATGGATGACCCTGCTGGAACAGGGTCCAGCTGCAGCATCCCCCTCCAGAGCGGCTCCTTGGAGCTTCGGAGCCCCAGCCAAGAGAGACAAGCAAAGAAAAAATAAGGCAAAAAAAAGAAAGGAAAGGGGCCAACGCAACATTCCCAACCCGTCGCTGACATGTCGGGTCCCGCCACAGCAGAGGGTTGGCCGCCGGCCTGGAGGAGCCCCGCTGGGAGGAGGGTCCCCGCATCCCACGAGCTGCTGCCGTGCGGGAGGGGAGCAGCCAGGCAGGGCCCCAGCTGCGGGCTGGAGTGAGGAACAGCGGGGGGCATGGGGGGAAAGGGTGCTGGGAGCAGGGCGTGTGCGGCCTCGGAAAAAGAGAGGGAGGGGAAAGAGAGAGAAAGGTGGGGGGAGGGAAAAAAGGGAAGAAAAAAGAGAGAAAGAAAAAGGTAAGAAAGAAGAAAGGAAAAGGTAAGAAAGAAGAAAGAAAGAAGAAAGAGAGAGGAGAGGAGAGGAGAGGAGAGGAGAGGAGAGGAGAGGAGAGGAGAGGAGAGGAGAGGAGAGGAGAGAAGAGAAGAGAAGAGAAGAGAAGAGAAGAGAAGAGAAGAGAAGAGAAGAGAAGAGAAGAGAAGAGAAGAGAAGAGAAGAGAAGAGAAGAGAAGAGAAAGAAAAAAAGAAAAAAGAAAAGAAAAGAAAAGAAAAGAAAAGAAAAGAAAAGAAAAGAAAAGAAAAGAAAAGAAAAGAAAAGAAAAGAAGAAAAGAAAAGAAAAGAAAAGAAAAGAAAAGAAAAGAAAAAAGAAAAGAAAAGAAAAGAAAAGAAAAGAAAAGAAAAGAAAAGAAAAGAAAAGAAAAGAAAAGAAAAGAAAAGAAAAGAAAAGAAAAGAAAAGAAAAGAAAAGAAAAGAAAGGAAAGGAAAAGAAAGGAAAAGAAAAGAGAAGAAAAGAGAAGAAAAGAGAAGAGAAGAAAAGAAAAGAAAAGAGAAGAAAAGAAAAGAAAAGAAAAGAAAAGAAAAGAAAAGAAAAGAAAAGAAAAGAAAAGAAAAGAAAAGAAAAGAAAAGAAAAGAAAAGAAAAAAGAAAAGAAAAGAAAAGAAAAAAGAAAAGAAAAGAAAAGAAAAGAAAAGAAAAAAGAAAAGAAAAGAGAGAAAAGAGAGAAAAATTAGATTTTCCAAAAAAGACTTTGCTTGGAAGTGCCACTGTGATTCCCAGTCTGGGAGGTCACTTCTCTGTCTGATTGACCATACAGAAATAAGAGAGAAAAATCTCCCTTTCCTGCAATTTCATGCCATTAAAAAAAAAAATCAAACAAATAACAACCCAACTTTTTGTTTTTTCCCTTCATTTTGGGGAGGGTTTTTTCCCCCTCCAGGAATAAAGGAGAAGAACAAAAGGTGATGCTGAAGGTCGCTCAGGGCTTTCGGGGCCGGGACCCACCTGGCACCCGGGAGAGGGCTGGGGTGGGGGTCCCATGCCAGGACGGGTCCCACCACCCGCATGGCCGGGGACCCCCGGGCAGACACGCCAGCACATGGACCTTCCCTGGGACGGTTACGCCCGAGCGGGACCAACCCCTGGAGCCATTTCTGGGTTCCTCCTCGATGGGAGGCAGATTTCAGGCAAACCCAAGAAAATGCCACTTTCCAGTGATGCCTGGCAATGGCTTCAAACAGCACCTAGAAAAAACCGCACAGCTCATTCAGTTCCATAGCATGGACCAGATGAGCCTGGGGACATCGCAGGGAGGGAACTCAGCAATTCATCTCCAAGCCAGCCTGCCTTGGACAGCGATGTCCCCAGAGATGCCGGGGTCCGTGCTGGTGCCACACAGGGTGCTCAGCGCCAGCCGAGATGCTCTTGGCACCCGCCTGGCTCTCCTAGCCGCTCCCTGTCGGCAGCTCGCATCTGCCAGCTTTCTGCAGATGTTTGAAGCCCCAGGGCATCTCCAATGGTGCTGAGGTCTTCTGGCCACTAGCGAAGTCAACAGCTTGGCTAAGTCCCTATGGGCTCTATGAGCAGCCTGGCACCTATGTAGGCATCTACGTATAGATATACACCTGCACTGAGGCGTCAACATAGAGACCTCCATGAAGACTTGGCCAATGGATGAGTGCAGCAGAAGCACAGCAGGACTCAGCAGTCGCTTGGCCGGACAAGAAAGGGATGGGATGGCATGCTATGTCCTGGAAGAAACATCTCTTTGTTTCTCACTGCATCCAAAGAAAAGCGATTTTTTTTTCCAGCTGGCTCAACAAAAGCATCGTGTGGCTCCCAGGCAATGCCCGACCGCCCTGCTGAGCCCCAAAATGAGCCTCTCCTGAAGGTCACCTTAGGCCTGATGGCTGGGCTCCGGCAAGGCCCACCATTCCCTGCGGTGGCCAAGCAGCTCTTGACCTCTACATTTTGAGCTGGCTTCAAAACATGAAGAAGTGGAGCAAACCCAGAAAAAAAACGAGTCACTGACTTGTGAACAAAACCCTGAAGAAGAAACTCAACGGGATGGGGACACAGAGAACGACCTCCCATGGTTGGAAATGGAAACCACTCCTGGCCCTGTCCCAGATATTCGCTCTTTCTCCAGGAAATTGCACCAGAACCATTTTGGGTTTTCAACACATCATTTCCCAATGTTGCTGCCAACCACATGTATTCCTCGGCCCCTTTTTTTGGAGAATTGCCCCAGAAATGTCTGTGGGGCCACCAGTGACTCAACGTTGAACTTTGGGTTGGGAGGGGATGGAAAATCCCTCCTTGGGACCTTCCCTCCGAGTGAGGAGAGGGTGGGAAGTGATTTTGGGGCTGGGCTGGTCCCCAGCCCGTGCTGGTGTTAGTGAAATTGCTGGGTTTCAGCTCAAAAGTAAGAGGCTCTACCACGGGGCGGTGAAGCTCTCGTGCAGGAGTTGCACCATGCACAAGAAGGAGGTAATTGAAAATTCATGGGTTTTGGGAGAAATCACGAGATTCATCCATCGGGATGATGTAAATTGGCCCCAGGATGGCACGGGGGAGCGTCCTGGGCTATGAGAGCCATGGAAGCATCTCTGGAGACCTCTGAGGACCTTCTCCCGTCACCCACCACCTCTCCCATCGCCCTCCCGGCGAGCCCCGAGGAGCAGCCGTGGCCCCATGAAGCATCAAGGTGGGGGCACGGGCTCTGTTTTGGGAAAAATTCAGCTTAATTCAGTTCAAAGCAGAGACTCCAGGGCTCACATGGACTGCACCCAAGAAGGACTCACTCCTGAAAAAGGTGATGGATTGGCTCAGCTCCGCTTCCCGAGGGAAACTGAGGCAGGGAGCTGACCACGGGGGAGGGGACGGAGGCATCCCCCCTCTCCACTGCCCATCCCTGCCCGCCAGCACCTTCCCAGTGGGGACAAGCAGGACGACGGATCCGTCTCGCCTGGATCTGAATCCCACCTGGCTTTGGAAAGCCCGTCCCTCGCTGGCGTCTGCACTGACCATCCATAATGTCCGACTCCGGGTGAAGCCAAACACCCACTTAATTAAACTCCGGGAGAGGATGGAGACGCAGCCGGCTCCGGCTCTGCTCCCTGGAGGCATCGCTCATGCCCACGATGATAGTAAGCGGCTTTAATATTGAAATATGTGCCATTTAGGAAACTGAAGCCATCCCCGTGCAAAAAATAAAACAACTTTTAGCTTGATAAAAGATACAGAGAGTAAATACATTAATAGGAGGTAATTGAAAACTCATGGGTAATCTTTAAGCGATCATGAACTTCATCCGCCGGGATGCTCGGGTGTATATACTGCTCCGGCCGACTCGCTACGGCTTTTACAAATCACAGCTCGGGTGTTTTATGGTGCCGGGTCTCGGAGTGTAACAGCGATGTCATATTTAGATTTCTAATTATATTTCGAGATGCTTCAGTGGCTTTTCCTGCACGCGGAGCTGAACAAAGGGGGGAATTGCGGAGAGGAGCAAACCAGTCGTGAGCCATAAAAGAGAGAGAGGACAAGGTATCACCTAATGGAAAAGATCAAGATGTTCCCTCTCCTCTTCCCAGGCTGGCTGATATTAATATGCCGGGAGTCGGTTTGCTCCGTAAATGGACAGATGAGAAGACTGCGGTATATTTTTTTTTTTTTTTCTGCTGCTGCTTTGCAATTTGCTTTCCCTCTGCCGGGCAGACGCCGGCCCTGAGCAATGGCCCGTGCAGCAGAACTTGGATTCAGCGTCCTCCTCCCCTCCCGCCTCGCTCGGCAAAATCTCTCTCCCAAATGCCCGTCCTTGGGATGTGCTCCCATGGGTGCTGGTGCAAGCACCCAGCCGGGCTCCCCTCGTGAGCTGCCCCCAGGGATGAGGGGGGACCCGTGAGTCCCCACGGGTGGCATCGGGGTGTTTGGGGTGGGGGGAGCAGGGACGGGGCAGCCCAGGAGCAGGGGGCAACCCCCAAACTCTCCGCCCATGGAAACCCCCGGGGCTCCTCGCTGGGGGATGCTGCTCGTGTGTTGATGGGATGCTCTTCCCCCGGCATCCCATGGAGGAAGGCGAACGGTGACGTCTCCATCCATCCATCCGTCCATCCGTCCATCTGTCCCTGCCTCACTCCATCTCTCCATCACCATCTCCCGCTGCTCGGGGTGAACTTCATGACGCTAAGGGAGGCGTAAATCTCATCCAGCCCCAAAGCCGGGACCCCCCCCAGCTCCGCCGGGCTGGAGCTGCCGTGGAGGAGACCTGAGCAGCCGGGTCTGCCCCGGGCGGTGATTTCCAGCTGCCGCCGATGCCTGGCCCTGGCTCCCCGCGTCTCCCTGCCCTGGTTGGCAAAGGCTCGGCAATCCTGCGGGGAGCGGGACATAAATCTAGAGGTCAGAGCTAATACCCATTAACAAGCAACGCTGCTTGTAGGTGATTGCAAGGGATTCTTTATAAGGCTTTTGCAGATGAATGGACTGCCTGCAGCCATAAATACACTGATCCACGGCCTCCTGCCTCCGGCACCGGTGCTCTGACTACGCTCGACTTGTTTCCTTAAGGTTTCCTACCCGGCTGGAAGGATGATTACGGGTCAGAGCTCCCCCTAATGCGGGATGCTCTGCAAATCCCTTGGCTGGGGGCAAATGTCCCCCTGAGTGTCCCCACGAGCCTGGAGCTACCAAATGTACCGCCGAGGTGATGCTGCTGCATTGCGGGTACCATTTTCTCAGCATCCCTTTGGGAACTGGCGGGTGGGACCAACCGGATCAGCTGGAGCGATGCTGGATGGGGGAAATCCCTTTGGAAAACAATATTAAATAAGAGGGTCAGTGGAAATTAAGGAGGAGGAGGCACAGCGAGCCCTTCGCATGCTTATCGCGGCGTTTCTTGCTTGTACCAGCAAGTGATTGGGCACAAGCGCTGCATCCTTGGTCCTGAACCTGAGACCGCCTTTCCTTAAGGAGCTTTTTAGCCCAGCACGAGCAGCCCTGGCTGGAAATTTCACCCTCCTGATAAACACGTTCATAAATTTAGAGGCCGGGATGGGTGTTTTCAGGAGTCGCCGCCCGTGCTGCTGAGCCCTGCTTCAGATTGAGGACATGATAGGGAAAAATGGGAAAGCAGAGGTGGGAAACATCACCCTGATGCCGATGGGTTCAACTTCCCCCTGGGGAATAAATGGGATAGGAGAGGAGCATCCCAAGAGGGGAAGCCCTCGCCTTGTTTTTTTCCAGCAGACCATAAAACGCCATATGTGGGACTTGTCCTTCTTGCCGTAGGGCTGCCAGCGTCGCCAGCGCCAGGCAGACCCAGCTCCGTGGGTGCAGGGTGGCCGGTGCCACCCGATCTTCCCTTCTGATTTTTATTTATTTTGGGGGGTTTGTTCTTTTTTAAGCTTGTCCCCACCCTCCCTCTGCCCCAGCCAGCACCGTGGCGGTGTGTGCATGGAAATCTTCCATTTGGGTGTATTCCTGAACCTTGGAAATAGGGAGATGGGGGATGCAAAAAGGACCAAAACCCACGCCAAACCCTCTCCAACGCCCTGAGACCCGGCTCCCCACGCCGCTGCCATGGGGAGGCGGGAGGGGATGCGAGGAGCCACCAGATCCAGACAATTCCCAGTCCCGCCGGCCGCCCTTTCTGATGCCAAACAAATAAATAAGGCAAAGAGAGAAAGACGGAGCTGACAAAGAGCCCCGGAGGGAGCCGAGCCCGCGCCGGCGGCCCCGGGAGCACAAAGGCGATCTTCTCGCCCTGTGCAAAATGCATCACGGCCACACAGCCCTGGGTAAATACCGGGAATTTATGGCTCCTTCTCCCCGCCGTCGCCCTGCAACCCAACCGCCTCTTTGCATCCCCCTGAACTCCGGCAGGAGTTTAACCGCATCTTTCCCAGGCGCTGCCGGGAGCAGGTTTGGATTGCCGCCAGCACACGGCTCCTCCGCATGCCTCCGGTAAAGAAATAAAGATAAAGAAAAGCAATAAAGAAATGCGGGGAGGTGGGAAAGAGCCTGGGTTTAGCCTGGGCCTGGCTCCTAATGAAACCCGTTAAATGAGATGGTCGAAATCCTTAAGAAAGGGGAAATTCTGGCAGCGTCGTTTCATGCTCCAGCGTGGCCAAACCCTGGGGCTGCCCCGGGGTGGTTCATCCCCGGTGCCCCGTGCTTGCCCCACCACCTCCAGCCCCAAATCCTCCTTCCAGCGGCGCCATTTTATCATTTTTATCACCAAAATTCAAGCTTGGAAGAAAAATTAGTGGGACTTCCCCTGTTAAAATGACCCAGGTTGGGTCTGGCAGAGCGGTGGCCCAATCCAACCGTTGAGTTGGGTCCCAACTCAACAGCAAAGTCAAGGCGAGAGGTGCCCCAAGGCCACCCCACGGCAGTGACTTCATCCCACCACACTATGGCCCAACCCAACCATTGAGTTGAGTGCCAACTCAATGGCAAAGTCAAGGTCAAAGACACCCCAAAGCCACCCCATGGCAGTGACTTTGTCCCACCACGCTGTGAGGAACTTGCTCCTCGCTCTCAAGGGTCTGGGGCTCAGACCTCAGGGTCTCAAGAGCTTTTTATTTGGTCCCCAAACATGATGCTCAGCCCTTAAGGACGTTGAAGCAAAATGAGAAAAAGGTCCCTCGTGCAAAGAGCCGTGGTCTTCCAGGTGGACTTTGCCGGTGGAGATGTCCATGGTCAATCCTCACCTTTCCTCCGGCTGCAGAGAGGAGAGAAACCAGCACCAAAATGCGGCTGGTCACTATATAATCACGGCTGGAATCTCACTAAAGCCTGGTTTTGCTGGGAAAAGCAAGGATGCTCTGATTCGAGGGAAGCCAGCAGAGCGGAGCCCGCTAATATGGCAAAGGTTGTTACAACGAGGCCGGCAACTCGTTACACTCATTAGCAACTGGGAAGAGCGAGAGGAGCGGGGACTGATGCTGCAGCGGGGAAAAATTAAGTGAAACATTAGGCGTGACTTCGGCGCTGGGAGGGCTGTTGAGAGGGAGGAACAGGCGGCTGGAAGCTGTTCGGGGGGCGCGGGCAGGGGAGATGCTCCCGGCGGGGGACCCATTCGTCGAGGATGGTTTAGGGGTAATGGGGCCGCACTGGGAAGGCGGCTGGCTCCAGGTCTGCGGGTGGGTGGGGTTTTTTCTGCCTTGAACCCCCCAAACCATCCTCTCTCGGGGGAGCAAAGACATCAGGGCACGTTGGTGCAATTTTTGCATCCTAAAATTAACTGGTTATGAGTGAAAATAGATATTGCAACAGATATTTTTTGGAGACGGGGAGAATATGTTCATTTATTTTACATGCTCAGCCCCCCAAATGCTCTTGCTTTCCTCCCCAGCAGTTCCCGGGCTCAGAAAGCAAAAAACCCCAAGAGTTTTGGGTGGGGAAGGTGCTATTTGCTGGGGGCTGCGGTGCCCATCGAGCCCCCAATGCCAAACGAGGACAAGAAATGCTTCCAACACCTTCGCCGGCACAAAGAGAGGCTACAAATAAACCACTCAAACGGACGGCTCTTGTTCTAATCACCCCATAAAATGTATTTAAGCGGCCAGCCAGAGACTTTCCAGGGGTTTATTTATCTATTTATTATTGCGGCTGACCGGAGCATCCTTCTCCTAAAGAGCCCGGTGCCAAGCGCCGTGAGTTATGCAAAGGCAGGAGGGGAGCGATCGGGGAAGCGCTGCCGTAACTCACGCCGGGAGCCCGGCCGCGGGGATTTTGGGGGGCAAGGGACACCCCAGACCTCTCCGCAGAGGGTTTGTGCCCCCCTGCGACCCCATGGGCCGTTTGCAGGGGAGGGAATCGGCTCCGGTGAGGGTGCAACCCCATCCGTGGAGCAGGGGCTGGGATGCTGCCGTCCGGGAGTTTGGAGGGATGTTGGAGCCTTGAATGGGGTATTTTGGTTTGGGTTTTTTTGTGGAAAAGGTGTTTTCAGGCACCCATTGCTGAGTTATATTTGAGCTGTTCCTCCCTAAAAACCTGCTTTGCCAAGGGGGTGCACGGCTGCTCCCCCTGTCCCACATCCCCTCCCCAATTCTGGCATCTCCCACCCAGGCCCTCGGTTGGGCTGTGGTGGTGGGATGCTCCGGAGAGGCGGTGGGATGCTCCAGCGAGGTGGTGGGATGCTCCAACAAGGGGGTGGGATGCTCCGGCGAGGTGGTGGGGTGCTCCAACAAGGGGGTGGGATGCTCCGGCGAGGTGGTGGGATGCTCCAACAAGGGGGTGGGATGCTCCGGCGAGGTGGTGGGGTGCTCCAACAAGGGGGTGGGATGCTCCGGCGAGGTGGTGGGATGCTCCAGCGAGGTGGTGGCATGCTCCGATGGGGCAGTGGGATGCTCCAACAAGGCAGAGAGATGCTCCGACCTGTTCTCCAGCAGCCGAACCCCTGCCCTCGCCTCACACCCAGCTCTTTCCGCCTCTGATCTCGGCCCCTGCAGCCTCAGCAATCATCTCCTCCTCGCTCCCTCGCCTCGCAGCTCCCGCCAAGGCGGTGATTTCCCTTCGGGGAGCCACAGCCCAGCCAGGTGCAGTGGTGCCGGGACCACATAGGGAGAGGCAAAACCCCATTCCCTTCCCACCCCTGCAGCCCCTGGCCTCCGCACCAGCAAAGGGAAATGCAGCAACAGAGCCCACTGCAGAGCATTGCTGGGGGTTAGAGCTGCCCCAGGTTGTAATTTGGGGGGTGCAACTGCAATTTGGGGGATGCAACTGCAATCTGGGGGATGCAACTGCAATCTGGGGGATGCTTTTGCAATCTGGGGATGCAATTTGGGGGATGCAATGGCAATCTGTGGGATGCAGCTGCACTTTGGGGGATGCAACTGCACTTTGGGGGATGCAACTGCAATTTGGGGGCTGCAGTTGCAATCTGGGGGATGCAACTGCAATCTGGGGGATGCAACTGCAATCTGGGGATGCAATTTGGGGGATGCAATGGCAATCTGTGGGATGCAGCTGCGCTTTGGGGGATGCAACTGCAATTTGGGGGCTGCAGTTGCAATCTGGGGGATGCAACTGCAATCTGGGGGCTGCAGTTTGGGGGCTGCAGTTTGGGGACTGCAGTTGCAATTTGGTGGACGCGAGTGCACTTTGGAGATGCAATTGCTTTTAGGGGGAGGCAACTGCAATTTGGGGGGTGCGATTGCAAGCTGGGGGGTGCAACTGCAAGCTGGGGGGGTGACTGCATTTTGGAGATGCAACTGCATTTTGGGGGTGCAGTGGGAAGCTCAGCAGCAGTGCAGAGGCAGCCCCCACCCCAGAACCCTTGGGTGGCCCCCAGTGGCCCCTCATCCTCCTGCCTTCACCCTTCCCATCCCCAAAAAAGAGTGGGATCAGCACCACATCCCCCCCCAAGGCTTTTTTCCAACGAAAAGGGGATGCTCAGGCTCAGAGCGAAACCACCGTCTCCCTACCAACACCCCTTAAAAAATATTAACCCCCAATATCCACCGATGTAAAAAAAAAAACCCTTTTCCCACCTTTTTTCCCTCTTTTTCCCCACTGCTCGGCCCCATCCGCACCCGGAGCGAGCTGCCGTGCGGATGCAGGCGCCGGAGCCCTGTAAATATTAATCAAATTGCTTTTTTTTTGCTCTGTTTAGCTCCGCGGGATGCAAACAGATGGGAGACGAGAGGGCTTTTTACCCAGCCGAGGAGCCGGGTAACTCAAACCTAATGAATTCCAGCGGCGGAGCGGTTTTCCATAAAATCAATAGTGGGATACGAGGGTGTAAATATTTTATTAGGGGCTGGAGCGGCCGGTGAGGCTCTACCGGGGGGGAATCGCGTGGGGTGGGAGCAGAGGCCTCGATGCTTGGTGGAGGGGGGATGTTTTCCTGGGAAAGCTGGAAAAAAGGGGGGGGGAAATAGAAGGGGAAAAGCAGGATCCTGCGGCCAGCGCTGCTCCAGCTTCGGGAATTCCCACGAGTGGTTTTGGGGGTCCCACGGCCAGGATCGACCCCCCACCCCCATCGCAGGCACGTCCGGAGCGAAGGCGCGATCTGCTCATTTAATATTAACAAATTGAAATGAATTATTTTAATGCCAATTAACTTGTAGCTGTCCCTTATTAATAGTAATTTAGATTAATATTTCTTGGAAGCGGGAACGCTGGGCTCGGGGCTACGTGATTCGAATACCAGAGCGTGGCGGAGCCCTTATTTATTTTTTAGCTGAATTCTCACTTTTTCAACCCAAAATTGGGCCGGAGAGTCTTTTCTTAGCGGGGGGGGGGGGGGGGGGCGAGGCAAAAATGGGTCCTGTTTGGGACACTTGCTGAATGTCCCAGAAAAATCAGATTTCCCAGCTTGGCCCAAGCATCCCATCGCAGGACCCTCCTTGTGCCGAGGGGAAGAGCCGCCCCCCCCCAAACACCCCCAAGTGGGAGCCCCCCGCACCCCAACCCGGCAGCTCCGGGGGAGGGATGGGGGGTACCCCAAAAATAGACTTTTCCAGAGAGAGCTGGGGGGGGGGGGGAGAGGAGATGGGGGGTGGGCAAAGTTTGCTGCTGCCCCTTCCCTGTGGGGGGGTGGGGGGAAGAGGGGGGGAATGGAGGGAAGAAAAGAGAGGGGGGAAAGAAAAATGAGGGGAAGGAAGGAAGAGAGGAAGAGAAAGAGAGGAGGGAAAAGGGAAAAAAAAGGGGGAAAGGGAAAGAAAAAGGGAAAAAGGGAAAGAAAAAGGGAAAAAGGGAAAAAGGGAAAGAAAAAGGAAGGAAAAGGGAAAGGAAAAAAGGGAAAGAAGAAGGAAGGAAAAGGGAAAGAAAAGGTAAGAAAAGGGAGAGAAAAAGGAAGAAAAGGGGAAAAAAGGGGAAGAAAAGGGGGGAAGGGAAGAAAACGTGAAAAAAGGAAGAAAAGTGAAGAAAAAGAAAGAAAAAGTGAAAGAGGAAGAAAAAGGGAAATAGGGGAAAAAAGGGGAATAAAAATGAAAAGAAGGGAAATAAAAAAAGGAAAAAAGGGGAAAGAAAAAAGGAAGAAAAAGGGAAAGAAGAGGAGAGAAAGGAAGAAAAAGAAAGCGGAAAGAAGAAAGGGGCCGGGCCGGACCCCGCTTACCTCCCGCTCCGGGCGCAGCTCCCCGACGGGGCGGGCGGGCCGGGGGGCCCGGGGGAGCTCCGGGGGGTCCCGTCTCGGCTCGGGGGTCCCGTCCCGGGGGTCCGGGGGTCCCGGGGGTCCCGGGGGTCCGGGGGTCCCGGGGGGCCGGGCCGAGCAGCGCAGCCCCGTCTCCCTCCGCCCGCTCCGCCCGACCCCGACCCGCGGCCGCCGCCGCCCCCGGGGCCCGTCCCGTCGAGGCGGCCCCGGCCCGCACCGCCCCCGGCACCGCCCCCAGCCCTGCCCCGGCCCGGAGATTTGGCTTTTTCTGCCTTTTTTTTCCCCGCCCCGCCGTTCTCGCCCCGAGGCTCCTCCCGGGACCCCCCGGGACCCTCCGTGGGGCCCCCCCGAGACCTCCCTCCCACAGAGACCCCCGGGGCCCCCACCCGGAGCCCCTCCGGGTGCCCCCTCCCACGGGTACCCCGGCACTTCCACCCCAGAAGCCCCCCGGGGTCCCCCCCCCGGGCTGAGCCCCCCGGGACCGGGCCGAGCCCCCCCAGCCCAGGCAGCACCTCCGGCCCCTGTCAGCGCCTATAGACACCTATAGAGGGACAGGCAGCAGGGTGCCAGCACTGCACAGGCACCTATAGGGCCCTACGGCTCCTATACCCACGGAGCAGCACCTATGGGGTGCATACAGAAGTACCTACAGTCCCCTCCCTATAGAGCTATACAGTCCTGTGGTTATAAGGACATGCGTAGGGCAGAGTCCACGGGGCACGTATAGGCATGTGTACAGTCCTGGTCCTACAACGATGCGTGCAGAGCCGGAGCCATGGGGTGCGTATGTATATATGCGTAGATATATGGATACACACGCTTCTACAGCTGGTGATGCGCAGAGCTGGGTAAGGGCCTTGCGTATAGACCATATACTGTCCTGCTGCTCTCTGACGCACAGAGATCGGTATAGTGGGTGCTTATAGCCAGATCTATAGCCTCACCCCCACAGATGCACACAGGGACGTCCCTGCAGATGTGGCCCCTATGGATCTGGAGGTGCTAAACCCCTTACACCACCAAGGGAGGGAAAACCCCATCATTTTTAACCCCAAAAAAGAGTTCGCTTTATAGGGCTGGAAATGAGGTGAGAAAAACAGGAAATCCCATGACTCCAGGAGCTGGCACTTGATGCTAAGGGATGCAGGAGGGGATGGGTTAGGGTTAGGGTTAGATATAGTAATGGTAATAAGACCTAGACCTAGACCTAGACCTAGGAATAGAAATGAAATAGAAATAGAAATAAATAGAAATAATAGAAATAGAAATAGAAATAGAAATAGAAATAGAAATAGAAATAGAAATAGAAATAGAAATAGAAATAGAAATAGAAATAGAAATAATAGAAAGAAATAGAAACAGAAACTGAAACAGAAACAGAAATAGAAAGAAATAGAAATAGAAACAGAAACAGAAACAGAAAGAAATGGAAATAGAAATAGAAATATAGAAATAGAAATAATAAGAATAATTAATAATAACAATAATTTAATGCTAGAAGACTATCTAATACTATTCACGGGTTAAAAGGCTGGGCGCACATTTGGAGGCTGTTTGGGGGCTGAGTTCTTCCTAGGGTCGGAAACGAGGCGAGAAAGCAGCAAATCCCATGACTCCAGGAGCTGGCGCTCGATGCTGAGGGATGCAGGAGGGGACGGATGGCATCGCGTCGGTGCAGGTACCGAACCGCAACGGCATCGCGTCGGCGAGGGTACCGAACCGCGCGATAGCGCGGTTCGGTACCCTCGCCGACGCGATGCCGTCCCCTCCTGCGGATTGGTTATTAAGGAAAAAATGATAAAATTCAAGGTGTTTTATATAAAATCCTTCCTCTGCCTTTCACCCCCTGCCCTTTTCACCCCCGGCTGGCCCGGGGCCAGGCGTGACCCGGTCATTGACTAACCCCGAGTCAATAAGTCTGCCGGCATTAGCATAAAGCATGAATCTGGTGGCAGGGTGATTAATGAGAGCGCGGAGGTAAAGATCTGCCAACTGGCTCAGTCCTGGAATGACGATTTATCATTGGGGCTGGGAAATCATAGGAATCCAGATGACTTAATTATTCAGATCTAGGGGGGAAATGTATGCGGAGGGAGAAAAGGGTGCAGGTAGAGCAAAGGGTTCGGCTAGGAAAAATATTCAGGTATTGAAAAAAAATCAGATTAAAAATATTCAGCTAAAAATATTCAGCTCAAAAATATTCAGCTAAAAATATTCAGCTCAAAATATTCAGCTCAAAAATATTCAGCTCAAAATATTCAGCTCAAAATATTCAGCTCAAAAATAATCAGCTAGAAAAAATATTCAGCTGGAAAAAATATTCAGGTATAAAAATACTAAGGGAAAAAACATTAAGGTAGAAAAATATTCAGCTACAAAAAAATCAGCTGTAAAAAAATCAGGTATAAAAATAGTCAGGTATAAAAATATTCAGGTATAAAAATGCTAAGAGAAAAAATATTAAGACATAACAATATGAAGATATTAAAAATTCAGATAGAAAATATATTCAGATACCAAAAAGTTCAGATCGAAAAGTATTTGGATAAAAAAATATTGGATAGAAAAATATTCAGGTATAAAATATTCAGCTACAAAAAAATTCAGATCTAAAAATATTCAGATGTTTAAAAATTCAGATATCAGTGTATTCAGATAGTTACAAATGCAGATATTAAGAATTCAGGTTAAAATAATATATAAAAATATTCCAATATAAAAATATTCCGATATAAATATATTGAGATATTAAAATATTCACATATACAAATTCAGAGATGAAAAAATCGGATATAAAAATTTATTTGGACATTTAAAAACCTGGTGCTGGGGGGAAAGGAAAATTCAGGCTGAGCTGGGGGGGGCGGGGGGGGCTGCCCCCGCTCTGCCCCTTCCCAGGGGATTCGCCCGGGGAGCAGCCTGAGGCTGAGGCCGAAGCTGAGGATGAGGATGAGGCTGAAGCTGAGGCTGAAGCTGAGGATGAGGATGAGGATGAGGCCAAAGCTGAGGATGAGGACGAGGCTGAAGCTGAGGCTGAAGCTGAGGATGAGGATGAGGCCGAAGCTGAGGATGAGGATGAGGATGAGGCTGAAGCTGAGGCTGAGGCTGAGGATGAGGACGAGGATGAGGACGAGGCTGAAGCTGAGGCTGAAGCTGAGGATGAGGCCAAAGCTGAGGATGAGGATGAGGCTGAAGCTGAGGATGAGGCTGAGGCTGAGGCTGAGGACGAAGATGAGGCTGAGGCTGAGGATGAGGATGAGGACGAGGATGAGGACGAGGCTGAAGCTGAGGCTGAAGCTGAGGATGAGGATGAGGATGAGGCCAAAGCTGAGGATGAGGATGAGGCTGAAGCTGAGGATGAGGCTGAGGCTGAGGACGAAGATGAGGCTGAGGCTGAGGCTGAGGATGAGGACGAGGATGAGGATGAGGCTGAGGCCAAAGCTGAGGCTGAAGCTGAGGCTGAGGCCGAGGATGAGGCTGAGGCTGAAGCTGAGGCTGAGGCTGAGGCCGAGGATGAGGCTGAGGCCAAAGCTGAGGCTGAGGCTGAAACTGTGGATGAGGCTGAGGCCTTAGGATGAGGCTGAAGCTGAGGCCGAGGCAGAGGCTGAGGATGAGGAGGCTGAGGCTGAGGACGGTTGGAGCCTTCGCGCCCAGGCTCCTCCCGCCGCCTCGTTTCTCTTTGTCTGGGGCCTCGCTCCCTCCGTCCCTCTTTGTTTCTCCATCGCCGGCTCTTTGTCTCCCGCCAGCTGCCTCCTTCCTCCTCCTCCTCCTCCTCCTCCTCCTCCTCCTCCTCCTCCTCCTCCTCCTCCTCCTCCTCCCCGCGGGCTGGGCCCGGCGGGGGCAGGATCCGGCCCGGGGCTGGGGACCAGGGCGATGCCACCCCCCATTTCCCCACCCCCACATGGGGCCAAACCCCGACCCCCCCCCCCCCCGCGCCCACCCCCCTCGCTTCCCCCCCCCCCCCCCAGTAAAAACGGGCCCGATCCCCCCCGGCTGATTTTTGGGTTGCTTTTCCCTTTTTTTGGCACTTTCTAACCATGAAGCAGCGTCTCACCCCAGGGATCCCCAGTTGGGTGCTGGGTTGCAGGGGGGACCCTCCCCAGTGGGTACCACCCAGCTGCCTTTCACTCCCAGTGCTCCCAGTGCTCCCAGTAACCCCACCAGGGACGGATCCTGCCATGGGGGGGGTCGTGATGGGGCGCAGAGCGGGGCTGCATCCGACCCCAGGTACGGAGCCGCGTGTGGCCAAGCCCGGGGGGTGGTTTCCCCGCTCTGACGTCTTTTCTTGCATGGAAGAAATAAAAGAAGACACGGAAATGGGGCAAAAAAGGGGGAATTTCGCACCAAAACTCCCTCCCCGGGTCTCTTTTCCAGCCGCGGGGAGATTTACGGGCGCGATCGCTCCTATAAATCACCGCCGCCTTTTTTCCTGCGGCCCAGGCAGAAACGCAGGCACCTGCACCTGATTATTTCTCCTTTAAACAGAAAAACAGGTGCCGACAGCCCCCGGCCCCCCCGAAAAATATAAATCCCGGTGGAAATCCCGGCGGCAGGATCCGTGCGTCTCCCTATAAAGGACGAAGTCGAAGCCGCCGCAGCTCCGTTGATGGATCCCCACGGAATCCGGGGGCGATGGATCCAGGATTTGCTCCCCTGTCACTTTTGCATCCCCGCGAGGGAGATTTGGGGAGAAAAGTGGGGTTTTGGGGTGTCCTTGGCTGCGGGCGGGTGGGATAACGCCCTTTTTCGGGGCTGTTTGGGGTGGCGGATGGGAATCCCCCCTCCCCAGGGAGCTCAGGTCTGGGGGGTTTTGCTTCTCCCCAAAGCCCCGCGGTGGGGCCCGCCGACGGGGGGGGCGGCTGGGGCACCCCGGGTTTGGGGCACCGAACCCCATCCCTGTCCCAAAGCGGCTGCGGCCGTCGGAGCCACGGGCAGCCGGAGCCCCCACCTCCCGCCCCAAAGCCCTTTCCCAGCCCCGCATTCCCTCCTCCAGCCCCAAATTCCCTTCCCAAACCCCAAATTCCCTCCTCCAGCCCCAAATTCCCTTCCCAAACACCAAATTCCCTCCGCCAGCCCCAAATTCCCTTCCCAAACCCCAAATTCCCTCCGCCAGCCCCAAATTCCCTTCCCAAACCCCAAATTCCCTCCGCCAGCCCCAAATTCCCTTCCCAAACCCCAAATTCCCTTCCCAAACCCCAAACCTCCTTCTCCAGCCCCAAATTCTCTCCTCCAGCCCCGAATTCCCTTCCCAAACCCCAAATTCCCTCTGCCAGCACCAGATTCCCTTCCCAAAGCCCAAATTCCCTTCCCAACCCCAAACTCCTTTCTCCTGCCCCAAACTCTTTTCTCCAGCCCCATACTCCCTTCCTTAACCCCAAACCCCCTTTTCCAGCCTCAAATTCCCTTCCCAACCCCCCTTCTCCAGCCCCAAATTCCCTCCTCCAGCCCCATATTCCCTTTCCTAACCCCAAATTCCCTTCCCCAACCCCACATTCCCTCCTCCAGCCCCAACTTCCCTTCCCAAACCCCAAATTCCCTTTCCCAGCCCCAAATTCCCCCCTCTAGCCCCGAATTCCCTTCCCAAAGCCCAAATTCTCTTCCCCAACCCCACATTACCTTCCCCAACCCCACACTCCCTTCCCCAGCCCCAAAATTCCCTCCTCCAGCCCCAAATTCCCTTCCCAAACCCCAAATTCCCTTCCCAAACTCCGAACTCCTTTCTCCAGCCCCAAACCCCCTTCCTTAACCCCAAATCCCCTCCTCCAGCCCCAAACTCCCCCCCCCGGCTGCCACGTCCCCCTCCCAGGGAGGACCCGTCCCAGCTCCCATGGCCATGACCCCCTCCCAGGGGTGCCCACAGGCCAAAGGGGCCTCATCCTGCCCAACCCCCCCAGCATCCCCACCCCCGGGGGAGGAATCGACCATTTGGGGTGACCCGGCCTCTCCCCCAGCCCCATTCCCCCATGGCGGGGATGGGATCGGGTGGGATTCACCCCCCGAATGATCCGCCCGTATCCGGACCTGCAGGAGAAACAGCACCAGCCGCTCCACTGGGACCAGCCGTGACCTCGCCAGCCCCAAACTGGGAGGGTTTCCCCCTCTAAAAGGGCTTTTTCCCCTCTAAAAGGGCTTTTCCCCCCTCTAAAAGGGCTTTTTCCCCTCTAAAAGGACTTTTCCCCCCTCTAAATGGCTTTTTTCCCCCTCTAAAAGGGCTTTTCCCCCTCTCTAAATAGCTTTTTTCCCTCTAAAAGTGCTTTTTCCCCTCTAAAAGGGCTTTTTTCCTCTCTAAAAGGGCTTCCCCCCAAAAAAAGGGCTTTCTTCTCCTCTAAATGGCCTTTTTCCTTCTAAAAGGGCATTTCCCCTTCTAAAAGGGCTCTTTTTTTCCCTCTAAAATGGTTTTTTTCCCCTCTAAATGGCCTTTCTCTCTTGAAAAGGGCTTCCCCCCCAAAAAAGGGCTTTCTTCTCCTCTAAATGGCCTTTTTCCTTCTAAAAGGGCATTTCCCCTTCTAAAAGGGCTCTTTTTTCCCCTCTAAAATGGTCTTTTTCCCCTCTAAATGGCCTTTCTCTCTTGAAAAGGGCTTCCCCCCCAAAAAAGGGCTTTTTTCCCCTCTAAAGGGGCTTTTTCCCCCATAAAAGGGCTTCTTCCCCCATAAAAGGGCTTTTTTCCCCCATAAAAGGACTTTTCCCCCTTGAAAAGGGCTTTTTTCCCCTCTAAAAGGGCTTTTTCCCCCATAAAAGGGCTTTTTCCCCATAAAAGGGCTTTTTCGCCCATAAAAGGGCTTTTTTCCCCCATAAAAGGACTTTCCCCCTTGAAAAGGACTTTTTTCCCCTCTAAAAGGGCTTTCTCCCCCATAATAAAAGGGCTTTTTCCCCCATAAAAGGGCTTTTCCCCCTCGAAAAGGGCTTTTCCCCCCTTCCCTTCCTCCTTCCTCCCCTTCTCCCGCTCCTTCTCCCCCTTCCCCTCCTGCCACGTCAGGAACGGGGAACAAAACCCATCTCGTGCAAAGCAGCCGGCGAGGGGGGGAAAAAAAAAGCAATGTTTTTTATTGGAAAAGATGACATTTTTATTGTCTCTTGTATTGTGCTATTTTCTTTTTTTTATTACCCAGTTCCAGCTTTATTTTAGCCGGTAACAGAAGTGAAATTATTTTTCCAAGAGGTTTTTTTTTTATTATTTTTTTTCCCCCCTTTTTCATATCCACATTTCCTTTTTAAACACTCTATTAGAAAAATATTGCCTAGCAGCTGGGACGCAGGCACCGGGAGAGGCGTGAATACGGCACAGGGAAGGGGGGGCAGCGGGCAATAAAAAATAAAAGGAACCAATAAAGATTAATTATCTAATTAACAGAGACATAAAATATAGAGAGGAATAAATAAGCCTCTTGCCAAAATTTGGGGAGGGGGTGTGGATAGGGAGGGTGGGGAAGGGCAGGGGGGATCGCGGCCTCACCCTGCGGGTCCCCGACCCTTTGTTGGGTGCAAACCCCCACATTTTGCCTCTTTGCACCCCAAAACGCGGCTGGGGAGGGGGGGTGGGGAGCGGGGAGGGGCTCCAGGGGATGGGGTGAGCGTCCCCCCACCCGCTCCGGCGCAAAGGCCGCTCGCTCCCGCGGGAAACGGTGCCGGAGCCGGGGCTCGGCCTGGGGATCCCCGGATTTGTGGTGGTCCTGGATCTGTGACATCCTCACCCCTGCACATCCCAGTCCCACACAGCCCAGTCCCGCACATCCCAGTGCTGCAGTCCTGCAGCATCCCAGTCCCACACATCCCAGTCCCGCACATCCCAGTCCTGCAGTCCTGCAGCATCCCAGTCCTGCAGCATCCCAGTCCCGCACATCCCAGTCCTGCAGCATCCCAGTCCCGCACATCCCAGTCCTGCAGCATCCCAGTCCCACACATCCCAGTCCCACACATCCCAGTGCTGCAGTCCTGCAGCATCCCAGTCCTGCAGCATCCCAGTCCTGCAGCATCCCAGTCCTGTACATCCCAGTCGTGCACATCCCAGTCCTGCAGCATCCCAGTCCCGCACATCCCAGTCCTGCACATCCCAGTCCCACATATCCCAGTCCTGTACATCCCAGTCCCACACATCCCAGTCCCACACATCCCAGTCCTGCAGCATCCCAGTCCTGCAGCATCCCAGTCCTGTACATCCCAGTCCCACACATCCCAGTCCCACACATCCCAGTGCTGCAGCATCCCAGTCCTGCACATCCCAGTCCCACACACCCCAGTCCTGTACATCCCAGTCCTGCAGCATCTCAGTCCCGCACATCCCAGTCCTGCAGCATCTCAGTCCCGCACATCCCAGTCCCACACATCCCAGTCCCACACATCCCAGTCCTGCAGCATCCCAGTCCTGCAGATCCCAGTCCTACAGCATCCCAGTCCCACACATCCCAGTCCTGCAGCATCCCAGTCCTGTACATCCCAGTCCTGCAGCATCCCAGTCCTGCACATCCCAGTCCTGTACATCCCAGTCCTGCAGCATCCCAGTCCCACACATCCCAGTCCTGCAGCATCCCAGTCCTGCACATCCCAGTCCTGTACATCCCAGTCCCGCACATCCCAGTCCTGCAGCATCCCAGTCCTGCAGCATCCCAGTCCTGTACATCCCAGTCCTGCAGCATCCCAGTCCTGCCCATCCCACTCCCACCCATCCCAACCCCACACATCCCAGTCCTGCAGCATCCCACTCCTGCATATCCCAGTTCCGCAGCATCCCAGTCTGCAGCATCCCAATCCCGCACATCCCAACACTGCAGCTTCCCTCATCCTGCAGCATCCCAGTCTTGCCCATCCCAGCCCCGCACATCCCAGTCCCACACATCGCAGTCCTGCCCATCCCACTCCCACCCATCCCAACCCCATGCTTCCCAGTCCCACGCACCCCAACCCTGCAGCATCCCAGTCCAGCAGCATCCACATCCCAGTCCCACACATCCCAGCCCCGCAGCATCCCAGTCCCGCACATCCCAGTCCCGCAGCATCCCAGTCCCACATATCCCAACCCCGCAGCATCCCAACCCTGCAGCATCCACATCCTAACCCCGCAGCATCCCAGTCCCGCAGCATCCCAGTCCCACACATCCCAGTCCCACACATCCCAGTCCCGCAGCATCCCAGTCCTGCAGCATCCCAGTCCCGTCCCCCCCAGCCCCGCACATCCCCATCGCGGCCCCGGGGCCGGGTGCGGGGCCGGGTGCGGGGCTGGTTGCGGGCCGGGTGCGGGGCCGGGTGCGGGGCCGGGTGCGGGGCTGGTTGCGGGCCGGGTGCGGGGCCGGGTGCGGGGCCGGGTGCGGGGCTGGGTGCGGGCCGGGTGCGGGGCCGGGTGCGGGGCCGGGTGCGGGCCGGGTGCGGGGCCGGGTGCGGGGCCGGGTGCGGGCCGGCCCCGCCGCCTCCCCGGCAGCTCTCTGCCTCTCTCTAGCGGCTTCTCCCCGCAGAGCCGGCCCGGGCCCGCCGCTCCGCACAACGGCTCCGGGCAGCCCAGCGCCTCCCAGTCCGGCCCAGTGCCCCGGCTGGCAGAAGGAAGGCTGGACGGAGGGAAGGACGGAAGGACGGAAGGACGGAAGGACGGAAGGACGGAAGGACGGAAGGAAGGAAGGAAGGAAGGAAGGAGGGATGGGGAGGGACAGAGGGACGGAGGGAGGGATGGAGGGAGAAGCGGAGGGAGGGATGGAGGGAGGGATGGGATGGGATGGGATGGGATGGGATGGGATGGGATGGGATGGGATGGGATGGGATGGAGGGAGGGAGGGCTAGAGGGAAGGATGGAGGGCAGGAGGGGAGGAAGGAGGGACGGAAGGGCGGAGGGAGGGATGGAGGAAAGACCAGAGGGAAGGAGGAGGCTCCACTCCTGGGATTCACCAGCAATTCCCGCCCGGGAGCGCGGGAGGAAGACGAGGCCGAGGCGAGGGGGAGGTGGGATTGAAGCCACAGGGCCATTAAACCCCGGCCCTGGCCCAACTCCAGCTGCAGTAATTACATTCGCCCTGATTAAAAATTTCCCCTTCCTTTTCAATCAGCTTCGCCCTTCTTCTTCGCTTCCTCCCCAAGCGCCGGCGGCCTCGCGGTGCGGCCCCGCTTCTGCCGAGGGGAAACTGAGGCAGGGAGGCGGGCGGGGGGCTCACGGGGTGTTTTAGGGGCTCACTGTGGGGTAGGGACCGAGTACGCCGGGGTGTCCCCAGGGCGACGCAGGGTGGGAGGGCTGTTCGTGGTACCTATAGGGCACCCACGGGGCTCCCACGGGGCGTTCATGGTAACTACAGGGTGCTCACGGGGTGTTCGTGGCACCTATAGAGCACCCATGGGGTCCTCACAGGGTGTTCATGGTACCTATGGCGTCCTCACAGGGTGTTCATGGCACCCGTGGGGTGCTCACGGGGTGTTCGTGGTACCTATAGAGCACCCATGGGGTCCTCATGGGGTGTTCGTGGTACCTATAGGGCACCCACGGGGCTCCCACGGGGCGTTCATGGTAACTACGGGGTGCTCACGGGGTGTTCGTGGCACCTATAGAGCACCCATGGGGTCCTCACAGGGTGTTCATGGTACCTATGGCGTCCTCACAGGGTGTTCATGGCACCCGTGGGGTGCTCACGGGGTGTTCGTGGTACCTATAGAGCACCCATGGGGTGCTCACAGGGTGTCCATGGCACCTATGGGGTGCTCATGGGGTGTTCGTGGCACCCATGGGGTCCTCATAGGGTGTTCATGGTACCTATAGAGCACCCATAGGGTGCTCACGGGGTGTTCATGGCACCAATGGGGTCCTCACGGGGTGTTCGTGGTACCCATAGAGCACCCATGGGGTCCTCACAGGGTGTCCATGGTACCTATAGAGCACCCATGGGGTGCTCACGGGGTGTCCATGGCACCCATAGGGTGCTCACGGGGTGTTCGTGGTACCTATAGAGCACCCATGGGGTCCTCACGGGGTGTCCACGGTACTTATAGAGCACCCACAGGGTCCTCATGGGGTTTTCATGGCACCTATAGGGTGCTCATGGGGTGTTCGTGGTACCCATAGAGCACCCACGGGGCTCTCGCCTGGTGCCCCCCGTCACCCCCGCGCGCTGGCCGGGCGTTACACGGGACGCAGGACGCCGGGATGGCGCCCGCAGCCCAGTCCCGATCCCGATCCCAAGATTTCCCCCAGGCCAAGGGGAGGCCGCGGCTCCGGCCCCGGCCCTCGCCCTGCCCCGGGCGCCGGGCGCAGCCTCCAGCCCCCCACATCCCTACCAATATCGCGGGAGAAACCAGCCGCCTCCGGAGGCTTCCCGGGAAGGGCCGTAAATCACCCGGAGCTCTTCCCGCGGTCGCAGGCACCGCGAGGGAAAGGAGGAGGGGGAAGGCCAAGAGCCAGAGATGTCCATTTATTCCCAGAGACGAATCCGCAGCCTTTCGCTTCCCTTAATTCCTCTCTTTTCCATGGGTTTTTCCCTTTTTTTTTTCCTTTTATTTAAAGGAATTCAATAAAAACCGGAACGTGCCGTGCAGCTGCCGGCCCCGGGGACGCTGGCGAGGCCAAACCCATCTCCCGCCGGCCCCAGGGATCCCAGGAATGAGGGGGAAAAGGGAATAAACCGGCCGTTCCCCACCGGGAATGTCCGGCGGGTAGAAAAAAAAAGGGTTTTTTAACCCAAACCCACCCAGGTGAGCACGCTGAGCCGGCAGAGCCCGGGGCGGGATCTGTCCGTCCGTCTGTCCAGCTGCTTCTCTGTCTCTCCTGGTGCTTTAGCTTTCCATCTCTCGGGTTATCCCTGTGTCCCGCGGAGCAGCCGCTCCCCCGCCCCGGCCCCAAGCCTTGATCTCCTTTATCTCGGCATCTCTGTCTGTCTGTCTGTCCGTCCCACATTGCTGGTCCCCGTTCGAGGAGGACGAACCCGCTCCAGATCGGCCCCAACCGCGCTGAGCCGCCCCCGCTGCCTCTCAGATCAACTCAAAGCCCCCGTAATTAACCCCAAATTAGAAGCTCCCGGCAGCCGAGGCCCCTTTTCGCCCCACACCCGAGGCGGGATCCGCAGGAGGGGCCATCGGAGGCGCGCCCTCCCGAGCCGGCCTGGGCGCCGAGGCCTGAGGAAAGACGGACGGCTGCTCCCGTGCGTGGACAGACGGACGTGGGGCCTCGGGCCCCGCTCCAGGGCTGCCGGTGCCGAGACCCCGTCCCCGTCCCCTCCCTCCCCACCACAGCCGCCCCGTCCGTGTGTCGCCATCTGCCCGCGCACCCGTCTGTCTGTCTGTCTGTGCATCCCCGTCCATCCACCCATCCCTGCACCTATACCTACGTGTCTGTGTATCTGCACCCACCTGTGCATCCACCTACCCACCCGTCTGTCTGTCCGTCCATCCTACCTACCCGTCCACCTGGCCGGGCGTCCATCTGTCCTGTATCTATCCAGCCCTGCCTTTATCCGTGTGTACCCACCCCCCTGATCTACCTGCACGTCTGTCTATGCGTCCAGCTGTCTGTCCGCCCGTCTGTCCGTCCGTGTATCCGTACTTTTTTGCAACTCTGGATACTGGTAAGTGCCAAAGCAGCTCCCTCTGCTACGCCCGCGCTCTGAGCCAGGCGAGAACCCAGCGGGAGCCGCAAACACCCTCCCTCCATCCCATCCCGGCCTCATCCCATCCCTGCCTCATCCCTCCCTCCTTCCCTGCCTCATCCCATCCCTGCCTCCATCCCATCCTGGCCTCATCCCATCCCTGCCTCATCCCATCCCTGCCTCATCCCATCCCTGCCTCCATCCCATCCCTGCCTCCATCCCATCCCTGCCTCCATCCCATCCCTGCCTCATCCCATCCCTGCCTCCATCCCATCCCGGCCTCCATCCCATCCCTGCCTCATCCCATCCCTGCCTCATCCCATCCCTGCCTCCGTCCCATCCCTGCCTCATCCCATCCCTGCCTCATCCCATCCCTGCCTCCATCCCATCCTGGCCTCATCCCATCCCATCCCATCCCATCCCATCCCATCCCGTCCCGTCCCGTCCCTCCTTCCCTGCCTCATCCTTCCATCTCATCCCTCCTTCCCTGCCTCATCCCATCCTTCCCTGCCTCATCCCATCCTTCCTTCCCTGCCTCATGCTTCCATCCCATCCCTCCTCCCCTCCCTCCATCCCTGCCTCATCCCTCCATTCCATCCCTCCTTCCCTGCCTCATCCCATCCCTCCTTCCCTCCCTTATCCTTCCCTCCATCCCTCCCACGTCGGCGGGACAGGGACCACCCCACCTCCCCGCTGCCACTGGGGAGCCGCTCCTCGGCCGGGCTGGGATGTCGGGGTGCTGCCAGGACCCCCCCTTCCTTCCCAACGCCTCCCCTTCCCTCTCCTTCCCAACGCCTCCCCTTCCCTCTCCTTCCCAACGCCTCCCCTTCCCTACACCTTCCCTACACCTTCCCAAAGCCTCCCCTTCCCTTCCCTTCCCTTCCCAACGCCTCCCCTTCCCTACACCTTCCCTACACCTTCCCTACACCTTCCCTACACCTTCCCAAAGCCTCCCCTCCCCTCCCCTTCCCAAAGCCTTCCCTTCCCTTCCCTCCCCTTCCCTTCCCTCCCCTCCCCTTCCCTTCCCAA
>NC_138845.1:2446551-2480982 GCF_965183815.1 Platalea leucorodia | reverse complement strand
TCTAAAAGGGCTTTTTCCCCTCTAAAAGGACTTTTCCCCCCTCTAAATGGCTTTTTCCCCCCTCTAAAAGGGCTTTTCCCCCTCTCTAAATAGCTTTTTTCCCTCTAAAAGGGCTTTTTCCCCTCTAAAAGGGCTTTTTTCCTCTCTAAAAGGGCTTCCCCCCCAAAAAAAGGGCTTTCTTCTCCTCTAAATGGCCTTTTTCCTTCTAAAAGGGCATTTCCCCTTCTAAAAGGGCTCTTTTTTCCCCTCTAAAATGGTCTTTTTCCCCTCTAAATGGCCTTTCTCTCTTGAAAAGGGCTTCCCCCCCAAAAAAGGGCTTTTTTCCCCTCTAAAGGGGCTTTTTCCCCCATAAAAGGGCTTTTCCCCCTCAAAAAGGGCTTTTTCCCCTCAAAAAGGCTTTTTCCCCCATAAAAGGGCTTCTTCCCCCATAAAAGGGCTTTTTTCCCCCATAAAAGGGCTTTTTTCCCCCATAAAAGGACTTTTCCCCCTTGAAAAGGGCTTTTTTCCCCTCTAAAAGGGCTTTTTTCCCCCATAAAAGGACTTTCCCCCTTGAAAAGGGCTTTTTTCCCCTCTAAAAGGGCTTTTTCCCCCATAAAAGGGCTTTTTCCCCATAAAAGGGCTTTTTTGCCCATAAAAGGGCTTTTTTCCCCTATAAAAGGACTTTCCCCCTTGAAAAGGACTTTTTCCCCCATAATAAAAGGGCTTTCTCCCCCATAATAAAAGGGCTTTTTCCCCCATAAAAGGGCTTTTCCCCCCTTCCCTTCCTCCTTCCTCCCCTTCTCCCGCTCCTTCTCCCCCTTCCCCTCCTGCCACGTCAGGAACGGGGAACAAAACCCATCTCGTGCAAAGCAGCCGGCGAGGGGGGGGAAAAAAAAAGCAATGTTTTTTATTGGAAAAGATGACATTTTTATTGTCTCTTGTATTGTGCTATTTTCTTTTTTTTATTACCCAGTTCCAGCTTTATTTTAGCCGGTAACAGAAGTGAAATTATTTTTCCAAGAGGTTTTTTTTTTATTATTTTTTTTCCCCCCTTTTTCATATCCACATTTCCTTTTTAAACACTCTATTAGAAAAATATTGCCTAGCAGCTGGGACGCAGGCACCGGGAGAGGCGTGAATACGGCACAGGGAAGGGGGGGCAGCGGGCAATAAAAAATAAAAGGAACCAATAAAGATTAATTATCTAATTAACAGAGACATAAAATATAGAGAGGAATAAATAAGCCTCTTGCCAAAATTTGGGGAGGGGGTGTGGATAGGGAGGGTGGGGAAGGGCAGGGGGGATCGCGGCCTCACCCTGCGGGTCCCCGACCCTTTGTTGGGTGCAAACCCCCACATTTTGCCTCTTTGCACCCCAAAACGCGGCTGGGGAGGGGGGGTGGGGAGCGGGGAGGGGCTCCAGGGGATGGGGTGAGCGTCCCCCCACCCGCTCCGGCGCAAAGGCCGCTCGCTCCCGCGGGAAACGGTGCCGGAGCCGGGGCTCGGCCTGGGGATCCCCGGATTTGTGGTGGTCCTGGATCTGTGACATCCTCACCCCTGCACATCCCAGTCCCACACAGCCCAGTCCCGCACATCCCAGTGCTGCAGTCCTGCAGCATCCCAGTCCCACACATCCCAGTCCCGCACATCCCAGTCCTGCAGTCCTGCAGCATCCCAGTCCTGCAGCATCCCAGTCCCGCACATCCCAGTCCTGCAGCATCCCAGTCCCACACATCCCAGTCCCACACATCCCAGTGCTGCAGTCCTGCAGCATCCCAGTCCTGCAGCATCCCAGTCCTGCAGCATCCCAGTCCTGTACATCCCAGTCGTGCACATCCCAGTCCTGCAGCATCCCAGTCCCGCACATCCCAGTCCTGCACATCCCAGTCCCACATATCCCAGTCCTGTACATCCCAGTCCCACACATCCCAGTCCCACACATCCCAGTCCTGCAGCATCCCAGTCCTGCAGCATCCCAGTCCTGTACATCCCAGTCCCACACATCCCAGTCCCACACATCCCAGTGCTGCAGCATCCCAGTCCTGCACATCCCAGTCCCACACACCCCAGTCCTGTACATCCCAGTCCTGCAGCATCTCAGTCCCGCACATCCCAGTCCTGCAGCATCTCAGTCCCGCACATCCCAGTCCCACACATCCCAGTCCCACACATCCCAGTCCTGCAGCATCCCAGTCCTGCAGATCCCAGTCCTACAGCATCCCAGTCCCACACATCCCAGTCCTGCAGCATCCCAGTCCTGTACATCCCAGTCCTGCAGCATCCCAGTCCTGCACATCCCAGTCCTGTACATCCCAGTCCTGCAGCATCCCAGTCCCACACATCCCAGTCCCACACATCCCAGTGCTGCAGCATCCCAGTCCTGCACATCCCAGTCCTGTACATCCCAGTCCCGCACATCCCAGTCCTGCAGCATCCCAGTCCTGCAGCATCCCAGTCCTGTACATCCCAGTCCTGCAGCATCCCAGTCCTGCCCATCCCACTCCCACCCATCCCAACCCCACACATCCCAGTCCTGCAGCATCCCACTCCTGCATATCCCAGTTCCGCAGCATCCCAGTCTGCAGCATCCCAATCCCGCACATCCCAACACTGCAGCTTCCCTCATCCTGCAGCATCCCAGTCTTGCCCATCCCAGCCCCGCACATCCCAGTCCCACACATCGCAGTCCTGCCCATCCCACTCCCACCCATCCCAACCCCATGCTTCCCAGTCCCACGCACCCCAACCCTGCAGCATCCCAGTCCAGCAGCATCCACATCCCAGTCCCACACATCCCAGCCCCGCAGCATCCCAGTCCCGCACATCCCAGTCCCGCAGCATCCCAACCCCGCAGCATCCCAACCCTGCAGCATCCACATCCTAACCCCGCAGCATCCCAGTCCCGCAGCATCCCAGTCCCACACATCCCAGTCCCACACATCCCAGTCCCGCAGCATCCCAGTCCTGCAGCATCCCAGTCCCGTCCCCCCCAGCCCCGCACATCCCCATCGCGGCCCCGGGGCCGGGTGCGGGGCCGGGTGCGGGGCTGGTTGCGGGCCGGGTGCGGGGCCGGGTGCGGGGCCGGGTGCGGGGCTGGTTGCGGGCCGGGTGCGGGGCCGGGTGCGGGGCCGGGTGCGGGCCGGGTGCGGGGCCGGGTGCGGGGCCGGGTGCGGGCCGGGTGCGGGGCCGGGTGCGGGGCCGGGTGCGGGCCGGCCCCGCCGCCTCCCCGGCAGCTCTCTGCCTCTCTCTAGCGGCTTCTCCCCGCAGAGCCGGCCCGGGCCCGCCGCTCCGCACAACGGCTCCGGGCAGCCCAGCGCCTCCCAGTCCGGCCCAGTGCCCCGGCTGGCAGAAGGAAGGCTGGACGGAGGGAAGGACGGAAGGACGGAAGGACGGAAGGACGGAAGGAAGGAAGGAAGGAAGGAAGGAAGGAAGGAGGGATGGGGAGGGACAGAGGGATGGAGGGAGGGATGGAGGGAGAAGCGGAGGGAGGGATGGAGGGAGGGATGGGATGGGATGGGATGGGATGGGATGGGATGGGATGGGATGGAGGGAGGGAGGGCTAGAGGGAAGGATGGAGGGCAGGAGGGGAGGAAGGAGGGACGGAAGGGCGGAGGGAGGGATGGAGGAAAGACCAGAGGGAAGGAGGAGGCTCCACTCCTGGGATTCACCAGCAATTCCCGCCCGGGAGCGCGGGAGGAAGACGAGGCCGAGGCGAGGGGGAGGTGGGATTGAAGCCACAGGGCCATTAACCCCCGGCCCTGGCCCAACTCCAGCTGCAGTAATTACATTCGCCCTGATTAAAAATTTCCCCTTCCTTTTCAATCAGCTTCGCCCTTCTTCTTCGCTTCCTCCCCAAGCGCCGGCGGCCTCGCGGTGCGGCCCCGCTTCTGCCGAGGGGAAACTGAGGCAGGGAGGCGGGCGGGGGGCTCACGGGGTGTTTTAGGGGCTCACTGCGGGGTAGGGACCGAGTACACCGGGGTGTCCCCAGGGCGACGCAGGGTGGGAGGGCTGTTCGTGGTACCTATAGGGCACCCACGGGGCTCCCACGGGGCGTTCATGGTAACTACAGGGTGCTCACGGGGTGTTCGTGGCACCTATAGAGCACCCATGGGGTCCTCACAGGGTGTTCATGGTACCTATGGCGTCCTCACAGGGTGTTCATGGCACCCGTGGGGTGCTCACGGGGTGTTCGTGGTACCTATAGAGCACCCATGGGGTCCTCATGGGGTGTTCGTGGTACCTATAGGGCACCCACGGGGCTCCCACGGGGCGTTCATGGTAACTACGGGGTGCTCACGGGGTGTTCGTGGCACCTATAGAGCACCCATGGGGTCCTCACAGGGTGTTCATGGTACCTATGGCGTCCTCACAGGGTGTTCATGGCACCCGTGGGGTGCTCACGGGGTGTTCGTGGTACCTATAGAGCACCCATGGGGTGCTCACAGGGTGTCCATGGCACCTATGGGGTGCTCATGGGGTGTTCGTGGCACCCATGGGGTCCTCATAGGGTGTTCATGGTACCTATAGAGCACCCATAGGGTGCTCACGGGGTGTTCATGGCACCAATGGGGTCCTCACGGGGTGTTCGTGGTACCCATAGAGCACCCATGGGGTCCTCACAGGGTGTCCATGGTACCTATAGAGCACCCATGGGGTGCTCACGGGGTGTCCATGGCACCCATAGGGTGCTCACGGGGTGTTCGTGGTACCTATAGAGCACCCATGGGGTCCTCACGGGGTGTCCACGGTACTTATAGAGCACCCACAGGGTCCTCATGGGGTTTTCATGGCACCTATAGGGTGCTCATGGGGTGTTCGTGGTACCCATAGAGCACCCACGGGGCTCTCGCCTGGTGCCCCCCGTCACCCCCGCGCGCTGGCCGGGCGTTACACGGGATGCAGGACGCCGGGATGGCGCCCGCAGCCCAGTCCCGATCCCGATCCCAAGATTTCCCCCAGGCCAAGGGGAGGCCGCGGCTCCGGCCCCGGCCCTCGCCCTGCCCCGGGCGCCGGGCGCAGCCTCCAGCCCCCCACATCCCTACCAATATCGTGGGAGAAACCAGCCGCCTCCGGAGGCTTCCCGGGAAGGGCCGTAAATCACCCGGAGCTCTTCCCGCGGTCGCAGGCACCGCGAGGGAAAGGAGGAGGGGGAAGGCCAAGAGCCAGAGATGTCCATTTATTCCCAGAGACGAATCCGCAGCCTTTCGCTTCCCTTAATTCCTCTCTTTTCCATGGGTGTTTCCCTTTTTTTTTTCCTTTTATTTAAAGGAATTCAATAAAAACCGGAACGTGCCGTGCAGCTGCCGGCCCCGGGGACGCTGGCGAGGCCAAACCCATCTCCCGCCGGCCCCAGGGATCCCAGGAATGAGGGGGAAAAGGGAATAAACTGGCCGTTCCCCACCGGGAATGTCCGGCGGGTAGAAAAAAAAAGGGTTTTTTAACCCAAACCCACCCAGGTGAGCACGCTGAGCCGGCAGAGCCCGGGGCGGGATCTGTCCGTCCGTCTGTCCAGCTGCTTCTCTGTCTCTCCTGGTGCTTTAGCTTTCCATCTCTCGGGTTATCCCTGTGTCCCGCGGAGCAGCCGCTCCCCCGCCCCGGCCCCAAGCCTTGATCTCCTTTATCTCGGCATCTCTGTCTGTCTGTCTGTCCGTCCCACATTGCTGGTCCCCGTTCGAGGAGGACGAACCCGCTCCAGATCGGCCCCAACCGCGCTGAGCCGCCCCCGCTGCCTCTCAGATCAACTCAAAGCCCCCGTAATTAACCCCAAATTAGAAGCTCCCGGCAGCCGAGGCCCCTTTTCGCCCCACACCCGAGGCGGGATCCGCAGGAGGGGCCATCGGAGGCGCGCCCTCCCGAGCCGGCCTGGGCGCCGAGGCCTGAGGAAAGACGGACGGCTGCTCCCGTGCGTGGACAGACGGACGTGGGGCCTCGGGCCCCGCTCCAGGGCTGCCGGTGCCGAGACCCCGTCCCCGTCCCCTCCCTCCCCACCACAGCCGCCCCGTCCGTGTGTCGCCATCTGCCCGCGCACCCGTCTGTCTGTCTGTCTGTGCATCCCCGTCCATCCACCCATCCCTGCACCTATACCTACGTGTCTGTGTATCTGCACCCACCTGTGCATCCACCTACCCACCCGTCTGTCTGTCCGTCCATCCTACCTACCCGTCCACCTGGCCGGGCGTCCATCTGTCCTGTATCTATCCAGCCCTGCCTTTATCCGTGTGTACCCACCCCCCTGATCTACCTGCACGTCTGTCTATGCGTCCAGCTGTCTGTCCGCCCGTCTGTCCGTCCGTGTATCCGTACTTTTTTGCAACTCTGGATACTGGTAAGTGCCAAAGCAGCTCCCTCTGCTACGCCCGCGCTCTGAGCCAGGCGAGAACCCAGCGGGAGCCGCAAACACCCTCCCTCCATCCCATCCCGGCCTCATCCCATCCCTGCCTCATCCCTCCCTCCTTCCCTGCCTCATCCCATCCCTGCCTCCATCCCATCCCTGCCTCATCCCATCCCTGCCTCATCCCATCCCTGCCTCATCCCATCCCGGCCTCCATCCCATCCCTGCCTCCATCCCATCCCTGCCTCCATCCCATCCCTGCCTCATCCCATCCCTGCCTCATCCCATCCCGGCCTCATCCCATCCCGGCCTCCATCCCATCCCGGCCTCCATCCCATCCCGGCCTCATCCCGTCCCTGCCTCATCCCATCCCTGCCTCCGTCCCATCCCTGCCTCCGTCCCTGTCTCCATCCCATCCCTGCCTCCATCCCATCCCTGCCTCATCCCGTCCCTGCCTCATCCCATCCCTGCCTCCGTCCCATCCCTGCCTCCGTCCCTGTCTCCATCCCATCCCTGCCTTCATCCCATCCCTGCCTCATCCCATCCCTGCCTCATCCCATCCCTGCCTCCATCCCATCCTGGCCTCATCCCATCCCATCCCATCCCATCCCGTCCCATCCCGTCCCATCCCGTCCCGTCCCTCCTTCCCTGCCTCATCCTTCCATCTCATCCCTCCTTCCCTGCCTCATCCCATCCTTCCCTGCCTCATCCCATCCTTCCTTCCCTGCCTCATGCTTCCATCCCATCCCTCCTCCCCTCCCTCCATCCCTGCCTCATCCCTCCATTCCATCCCTCCTTCCCTGCCTCATCCCATCCCTCCTTCCCTCCCTTATCCTTCCCTCCATCCCTCCCACGTCGGTGGGACAGGGACCATCCCACCTCCCCGCTGCCACTGGGGAGCCGCTCCTCGGCCGGGCTGGGATGTCGGGGTGCTGCCAGGACCCCCCCTTCCTTCCCAACGCCTCCCCTTCCCTCTCCTTCCCAACGCCTCCCCTTCCCTCTCCTTCCCAACGCCTCCCCTTCCCTACACCTTCCCTACACCTTCCCTACACCTTCCCTACACCTTCCCTACACCTTCCCAAAGCCTTGCCTTCCCTTCCCTCCCCTCCCCTTCCCAACGCCTCCCCTTCCCTACACCTTCCCTACACCTTCCCTACACCTTCCCAAAGCCTTCCCTTCCCTTCCTTCCCTTCCCTTCCCTTCCCTTCCCTTCCCTTCCCTTCCCTTCCCTTCCCTTCCCTTCCCTTCCCTTCCCTTCCCTTCCCTTCCCTTCCCTTCCCTTCCCTTCCCTTCCCTACACCTTCCCTTCCCAACACCTTCCCCTTCCCTACACCTTCCCCTTCCCCTTCCTTACACCTTCCCCTTCCCTACACCTTCCCTACACCTTCCCTTCCCTACACCTTCCCTACCCCTTCCCCTTCACCAGGCTCCGGGAAACGACCGATTCCCAACTCCAAAACCCGCACCGTCCCTTGGCGTCCCGACGAAAGCGCGGCAGCCGAACGTGACAATCGCCTTGAAATACGGCGGCATCCAGCCCTCCGGAATGGCGGGACCGCATTCCCTGTAAAAAATTATTTATTAGGAACTTTTAGTTCTTAAGTGGCAGCGTGATTTAGTGCCGGCGGCTGCTCCCGGCCCCGGGAACGCCGGCTCGGGCGGCACGGCTCGGGTCACGGGGGAAAGCTGCCGGGGCGGCGGCGGGCGGCGTGGGGACGTAAAACTGTCACCGGGGGCTTAAATCAGGGATTGTCGGGAACGGGGGGGGGGGGGGGTTCCCCGGGATGGGCGTCCCTGGGAAGCTGGGAATGGGGGGGGGAATGGGAATGGGGGGAGGAATGGGGAGGGGGGAATGGGGGCCCCGAAATGGGGGAAAACCACGAGAATCGCTGCAGAAAGCGGCAAATTCCGCCTCCCCCCGCCCCCCATCTTCTCTCCAGCCCCGTGTCCGCCCCTGGGGACCCCCCCATGTCCCCCCCGAGCCCCTCTGTCCCCCTCCAGGTCCCCGTGTCCCCCCCGTGTCCCCCCCGTCCCCTCCGCGTCCCCCCCGCCGAGGTACCAGGCCGCTTACCGTAAAGACGCTGATTCATTAGCGGCCCAATTAATTACTTGTCATCATCGCTCAGGGCCGGGCTGGTTGGTGGCAGGCTGGGGACAGGCCCCTCGCGGGGGGGCACCCCAAAAAGTCAGCCCCCCGCCACGGGACGGGGACCCCCCCGGGCCCTTTGGAGGGCGGCGGGGGCTTGGGGGGACGTCGGGGGGGTGCGGCCCCCACCCTGCACCCCCAAACCAGGGTGTACCCCCACCCTGCACCCCTAAATCCAGTTAACACCCCCCACCTGCACCCCCAAACTGGGGTGTACCCCCACCCTGCACCCCCAAATCTGGTTTCCCCCCATCTGCACCCCCAAATCAGGGTGGACCCCCACCCTGCACTCCCAAACTGCAGTGTCCCCCCACCCTGCACCCCCAAATCAAAACATACCCCCACCCTGCACCCCCACCTCTGGTTATCGCCCCACCTGCACCCCCAAACTGGGGTGTACCCCCACCCTGCACCCCCAAATGTGGTTATACCTCCACCTGCACCCCCAAACTGGGGTGTACCCCCACCTCACACCCCCAAACCGGGTTATGCCCCCACCTGCACCCACAAACCCGGGTGTACCCCCACCCTGCACCCCCAAATCGGGTTATCCCCCCATCTGCACCCCGAAATCCGTGGGTGCCTCGGTACCACAGCGGGGAGCACCCAGGGGACCCCCCCAGCCCTGGGGGCCGGCACCCAAAGGACGACGCGGAGGCCACGGCCCCGCAGGACCCAGCGTTTATTGGTGGCAGGGGAAACTGAGGCACGGGGGCACAGGACAGAGCACCCCGGGGAGCCCCTGGACGCCCCGTGACCCCCCCGTGTCCCCCCCTCCCAGGGGACGCACCCGTGCCTCAGTTTCCCCTGCCAAGAGCGAGCAGGGCCGCTGACCCCTGGGGTTAAACAGCTTAAAAAAAACCCCAAAACCCCAAAAAAGGAGATTTTAGGGGAAATAAAAGGGCGAGGAGCCCCAGCGCGCGGTGGGGACCGAGCCCAGGCGCCTCACGGGGGAAACTGAGGCACGGGGCGGGGGCACGGCCAGCACCCGCCATGGGATGCGGCGCCTCACCCCCGCCCCGGGGGCCTGTTTAGTGTTAAACTGGTTGAACTGGGGAGACTGGAGGTTGCTGGCTGGGTTCCTCAGCAGAATTAGCCCTTGGGGGGGGGGTCTGCCCTGCAGCAAGGGGAAACTGAGGCACGGGAGGGGGTGTGAGTCCCCCATTCCCGCAAGATGGGACCCTGCTTTGCTCTCAGTGGGGGAAACTGAGGCACAGAGCCGTCCTCTGCCTCGGAGTGAGACCCCAGGCTTGATGCTGGGGGGGAAACTGAGGCACAGATCTGTCTTCTGCCTCCTAAAGCTGCCCCAGACCAGCTCCCAGCTGGGGAAACTGAGGCACGGACCCATCTTCCGCCTCCTAAAGCTGCCCCAGCCCATCCCCTAATGGGGGAAACTGAGGCACGGACCCATTAACTGCCCCCCCCAACCCCCAGCCTTGCTCTCAGTGAGGGAAACTGAGGCGCGGACCCATTAACCCTCCTCCAAACCCCCAGCCTTGCTCTCAGGGGGGAAACCGAGGCACGGATCCACCTCCCCCCCTCCGAAACCCTTCCCCTCACCTCCCCGTCGCCCCCCCGCCTCCTCCAACAACTCCAGCACCCCCAGTTCTCCCAGTCGCGCCTTGGCCAGCTCCTCCCAGCCCCGGTTAGCGCGGGGATTTCGGGGCGAGGGATGGGGTAACCCCTCGACGCGAACGGTCAGGCCGGCGGCCGCCAAGGCGCGTCGCGCCCGCCGCTCGGCGTAACGCCCCACGCCCACCACCAGCCCCACGCCCAGCAGCCCCACGGCTCGCGCTAGCGCCCGGTCACAGAGCCCCATCAACCGGTCGCGTTGGGCGGGGGGCAGCTCGGTGGGGGGCAAGTTGCGACCGCTGGAGGCGAGGAAGAGGAGGGGACAGTGGTTGTGGACGAAGCAATGACGGAAAAAAAGGCGGGGGTCGGGGCAGAGGGTCCGTACCAGCCCCCAAAAGCGGGCGCCGCTCACCTCCGCCCGTCGGCAGGCCAGGCCCAGCACCGGGCGCTTGGGGTGCTCCGAGGGCGGCTTCTTCACCCCCCCGACGACCCGCAGCCACTCCCGCACGTGCCAGGCTTCTCCGAAGGGAACCTGCGGGACGGGGAAGGGGGGAGGTCAGGGGGGGATTCTGATCATCACCCCCCCAGGCGCGGTTTCCCCTCCCTGGGGAGGGGTTCTGGGGGGGTCCTGGGGAACCGCCACCCCGAAACAGCCCTGGAGGTGACCCAGCTGCCTCCGTGCCTCAGTTTCCCCTACCTGGGGCCCCACAGGGATGGATGGGGGCAGCACGCAGCACCCCCTGGGCACCCCCGTGCCTCAGTTTCCCCCCGCTTCGGCTCCACGCACGCCGTGCCCATCACAGCCACCCTACAAACACCCCCAGCCCCGTCCCAGCCTTGTCCGTGCCTCAGTTTCCCTCCCCGCCGGGGCCCCCCCCGGTGCCGCACCCCGGTCTGGGCCATGCCGAAGGGGCCGGGGTTCATGCCGAGGAAGAGGACGCGTTTGGGGGTGCGGCAGTAGCGGCGCACGAAGTCGCAGTGGGGCTCCCAGGCGTAGTCCAGGGGGTGGTAGACGTGGCTGACCGGCTCCCCGAAGGGCGGCAGCGCCCGCAGCAGCGCGTTCTGCTCCTGCTCCAGCCGCAGGAACCGCCCCGCCAGGCCATCGTCGTCATCCTCCTCATCCTCCTCTTCCTTCTCCGCCACTGGCGCCGGCTCAGTCACCGGCTCTGTCACCGTCCCCGCCGTCTTGGCTGTGTTCTCCTCCATGCTGCCATCGCCTGGTGCCTGCGGAGGGGAGAGACGGGTGACAGGGCAGCCCCGGGGGGTGACAGCGCAGCCCCGGGGGGGGGGGGCCGAGGCCGGGGTGGAGGTGAGGGGGCACCCACGCCCCCCCCGAACCAGGGAAGGATGAGCCCCATCCCCGCTCTGCCCCATCCCCTGCACCGCCAGGGCCCCCAGCTACCCCGAAGCGCAGCCCTGCACCCCCCAGGTGCCCCCTCAGGGCCCCCCCAACTGCTCCCTTACCCCAGCCCTGAGCCCCCATCTGCCCCCAGAGCAGCCCTGGGCCCCAGGGCCCCCCAGCTGCCCCCTTACCTCAGCCCTGGACCCCCAGGACCTCCCAACTGCCCCCCAGAGCAGCCCTGGGCCCCCCCAGAGCTCCCCAACTGCAGCTCCGTGCCCTGAGGACCCCTCAACTGCCCCCCAGAGCAGCTCTGCCCCCCCAGAGCCCCCCAGTTGCCCCCTAACTGCCCCACAGAGCAGCCCTGTGCCCCCAGGGCCCCCCAACTGCCCCCATACCCCAGCCCTGAGCCCCTGGGGCCCTCAACTGCCCCACAGAGCAGCCCTGCACCCCCAGAGTCCCTCAACTGCCCCCCCCAGGGCCCCCTAACCGCCCCCCCAACCCCGTCCTGCCCCCCCCGCACCCCTACCTGCCCCACAGCGCGGCCCTGCCCCTCACCGCCCCCCCCAGGCCCGGCCCGGCCCCCCCGCGCCCCCTCAGGCCCCGCCCGGCCCCTCCCACCATCACTCCCCTCCTCCCGCAGCCCCCCAAGACCCCTCACGACGTCACCCGACGTCACATAACGTCACGCCGCCGCGCCGGGGCCTACCCGTGCGCCGCGCCGGGGCCCGCCGGCCCTCGCTGCCTCCCGCCCGGCCCCGCCCCTTGACCCCTGACCCGACCCCGCGCGCAGCGCCTGCCGGGAGCTGGAGTCCGCCGGGCCCCGCCCACCCCCGCCGCCTTCCCGGCGTGCCCCGCGCGGGGCCGCGGGGCGTGGCCCGGGCCCTTTGTCTGCGCGGGGAGTTTCCCATCGTGCCTTGAGGCGGCCCCTCCCCCCCCGTGGGGCCGCGCACACGCGTGGGAACAGGGCGGGGGGGGGGGGCGACCCCACAACCCCGGGGCGCGCGCGGAAAGGGGGCGCGGCCTCCCCACGCCCCGCCCCTTCTCGATGGGGGGGGGGGGAGGATGGCGCGGTGCCGCGCGGGCTTCGGCGGCACCACGGCGCCCTCTAGCGGCGCAGCGCCGCCGAGCAAGGGGCGGGACGGGACCGGACCAGCGGCGCCCCACCCCCGCGCCCCCAAGCTCCGCCCCCTCCGGGCTGCAGCGGCGCCTCCCGCCCACCAGGTGGCGCCAGAGGGGACCCGGGGGGGGCGGGCAGAGCGGGGCCCCCCCCTTCTTATGGGTCCCCCTGAAATGGGGGGGGTCCCTCCTACTGGGGGCGAACTGGGCCGTACTGGGGATACTGGGAGGCCCCCAGTTGCCCCCCTTCCCTCCCCCAGACGAAGCGGCGGCTCCTGAAAAGTGACCGTTTATTGGAAGCAAATACGGGGGGGGGACGGACAGACGGACGGACACGGGGACAGGGACACACGGGGGGGCCCCGGCTAAAAACACCGACCTTAGAAAAACAGCAAAAAACCGGGGCTGAGCCCCCCCAAACCTGCCCCACCCCCTCGTCCGGGGCGGGGGGGGGATGCAGGGTGGGGGGTGCCCCCCCCTTCAGACACCCCCAAAATGGGGGGGGGGGGGGGAGCTTTGTGTCCCCCCCATAGGGCGGGAGCGTCCCCTCCCCTGTCCCCAGGGGGCTGCGGGGAGGGGCAGGGCGATCCCTGGGGACACGGAGGGGGGGGACACACACGAGATGATGGGGGGGGGCTATGTACAGGAGGGGGGGGCCGCCTTAGCTCCTGGGGGTCTCGCGCTCTTTGCTGTCCGTGTCCTCGGGGTAGGCGTGCCAGGTCAGCCGCTCCTCGTAGAAAGCGATGACGATTTGGGGACACTTGAGGTTCGCCTCCTTCGCCAGCACCAGGTCGGCCTCGTCCGTGTCCTTCCTGGGGGGGGGACACACACACAGAATAATAAGGGGGTCGGGGGGGGGACACAGAAGGTGGTGGTCACCCCCCTCGGGGACACGCGGGGCAGCCTCACCACTTCATCAGGAACATCAGGTCCCCGCAGGAGTCGGTGGCACCGATGATCTTCTCGGGCTCCAGCCCCCGCTCGAAGCCCCGGGCGATGTCGTTGCTCTGCAGGGTTTGGTTTTTTTGGGGGGAAAAAAGGGGATTTTTGGGGGTGAGGAGGTGTGGGTACGCCTGGGCGGGGGGGGAAGGGGTACAGCCCCGGTGCGTGGCGGTTGGAGGTCACAGGGTTGGGGACGGCCTCCCCCGGCTGGTGCGGGCCCTTCGCGGTGGCACTGGGTGCCCGTCGCCATCCCTGGGTGCCCGTTCCCATCCCTGGGTGCCCGTCGCCATCCCTGGGTGCCCATTCCCATCACAGGGACATTGGGTTCCTGTCCCCATCCCTGGGTTGCTGTCCCCATGGTGGGGATGCCAGGTGCCTGTCCCCATGGCTGTGTCCCTGTCCCCATCGCGGGGACACTGGGTGCCTGTCCCCATGATGGGGATGCTGGGTGCCCATCCCCATCCTTGGGTGCCCATCCCGATGGCCGGGTCTCCATCCCCGACACTGGGTGCCTGTCCCCATCCCTGGGTGTCCATCCCAACTGTGGTGGCACTGGGCATCTGTCCCCATTGCAATGACACTGGGTTCCTGTCCCCATCCCTGGATGCCTGTCCCCCATCCTGGGGCCACTGGGCTCCTGTCCCCATCCCCGGGTGCCTGTCCTCATCCCAGGGACGCTGGGTTCCTGTCCCCATCCCCAGGTGCCTGTCCTCATCCTGGGGACACTGGGTTCCTGTCCCCATCCCTGGGTTCCTGTCCCCATCCCCGGGTGCCTGTCCCCATCCCAGGGACGCTGGGTTCCTGTCCCCATCCCCGGGTGCCTGTCCCCATCCCAGGGACGCTGGGTTCCTGTCCCCATCCCCAGGTGCCTGTCCTCATCCTGGGGACACTGGGTTCCTGTCCCCATCCCTGGGTGCCTGTCCCCATCCCCGGGTGCCTGTCCCCATCCCAGGGACGCTGGGCTCCTGTCCCCATCCTGGGGACACTGGGTTCCTGTCCCCATCCCCGGGTGCCTGTCCCCATCCCAGGGACGCTGGGCTCCTGTCCCCATCCCTGGGCTCCTGTCCCCATCCTGGGGACACTGGGTTCCTGTCCCCATCCGCGGGTGCCTGTCCCCATCCCAGGGACGCTGGGCTCCTGTCCCCATCCCTGGGTGCCTGCCCCCATCCTGGGGACATTGGGTTCCTGTCCCCATCCCCGGGTGCCTGTCCTCATCCCAGGGATGCTGGGTTCCTGTCCCCATCCCTGGGCTCCTGTCCCCATCCCTGGGTGCCTGTCCCCATCCTGGGGACACTGGGTTCCTGTCCCCATCCCGAGGTGCCTGTCCCCATCCCAGGGACGCTGGGCTCCTGTCCCCATCCCTGGGTGCCTGCGCCCATCCTGGGGACACTGGGTTCCTCTCCCCATCCCTGGGTTCCTGTCCCCATCCCTGGGTGCCTGCGCCCATCCTGGGGACACTGGGTTCCTCTCCCCATCCCTGGGTTCCTGTCCCCATCCCCGGGTGCCTGTCCTCATCCCAGGGACGCTGGGTTCCTGTCCCCATCCCTGGGCTCCTGTCCCCATCCTGGGGACACTGGGTTCCTCTCCCCATCCCTGGGTTCCTCTCCCCATCCCCGGGTGCCTGTCCTCATCCCAGGGACGCTGGGTTCCTGTCCCCATCCCCGGGTGCCTGTCCCCACTGCAGTGACACTGGGTTCCTGTCCCCATCCCCGGGTGCCCGTCCCATGGCGTTACAGCAGAAATCTGATTAACCGCGCTCTTCCCTCCGCGCAGGCCCGTTCAGCGCCAGCAGCCGCAGCCTCGGGCCGCGGGAGCTGCCCGAGCGTAAATTTCCTGATAAAACCAACGCTGCAAACACAGAACTCGCCGAATCCGGCAGATGGGAGCGGGACGAAGGAGATAAGGACCAAGGAAACAATTCCAAGGGAATGAGGTCACTTCAGAAGGCGGCCAGCCCAGCGACAGTGCAAACCAGTAAGAAATCAAGAGATCGACCAGAATTACGGGGTTGGACTTGGGGATCAGGCGCTGGGTGGTATGGGTGTAACTGGGGGTGCAATCTGGGGCTGGGGTCCCTCTCCGGAGGCACCCGGCCGGAGCTGGCACCTGGGAACTGATCACAGAGGAACTGGAAACCTTCCCTCGGACCCGACGCTACCCAGCGGGACCCCAGGGCGCGACCCTGCTGCGGTGGCCGGCGTGCGGAAATCCCCAACGATGGCTGGGTGCCTGTCCCCACCGTGGGGACGCTGGGTGTCTGTCCCCATCCCTGGGTGTCTGTCCCCATCACGGGGACGCTGGGTGTCTGTCCCCATCCCTGGATGCCTGTCCCCATCATGGGGACGCTGGGTGCCTGTCCCCATTACGGGGACGCTGGGTGTCTGTCCCCATCCCTGGGTGCCCGTCCCTGTGGTGGGGACACCAATTGTCTGTCCCCATCACAGGGATGCTGGGTGTCTGTCCCCATCCTGGGTGTCTGTCCCCATCCCAGGGTGCCCGTCCCCATAGCTGGGTGCCTGTCCCCATCACAGGGACACTGGGTGTCTGTCCCCATCCCTGGGTGCCCGTCCCCATAGCTGGGTGCCTGTCCCCATCACAGGGACACTGGGTGTCTGTCCCCATCCCTGGGTGCCCGTCCCTGTGGTGGGGACACCAATTGCCTGTCCCCATCACAGGGATGCTGGGTGTCTGTCCCCATCCCTGGGTGCCCGTCCCCATCCCTGGGTGCCCATCCCCATAGCTGGGTGCCCGTCCCCATCACAGGGACGCTGGGTGCCCGTCCCGATCCCCAGGTGCCCATTCCCATCACAGGGATGCTGGGTGCCTGTCCCCATCCCTAGGTGCCTGTCCCCATCTCTGGGTGCCCGTCCCCATCCCTGGGTGCCCGTCCCCGTGGCAGTCCCCCCCCTCACCTCCCTCTTCTTCTTGGCCTTGACGTCCTCCCCGCCGGCGGGCAGCCCTCCTTTCCTCTTGGCGCTCTCCGCCTTCTCCCGTGGTTTGTTCCCGTCACCCTCCTTCATCTTCTTATACTTCCTCATAAACTCCGAGATCAACTCCGGGCAATCCAGATTCTTCTCCGGCTCCCAAGTGTTGTGTTCCCTGTCACCAAATGACCGTCATCATCATCATCATCATCATCACCGTCCCCCCGTCCCCGGTGGTACTTACTCGGAGAAGCCCTTCCACTTGAGCAGGTACTCGGCCTGGCCCTTCACCACGCGCCGGTCCAGCACCTTCTCCACCACATACTCCTCCTCGTCTCCCGAGGACGAGCTGTCGGCTGGCCGCTTGCTCCTCTTGCCCATAGCGCAGCGCCCACGGGTCCTGGGGGGGGACAGGGGGGGTTATTGGGGACCCCCCTGCCGCCCATTGCCCCCCAAATCCAGAGGAAGAGGAGATGGCGGCGAAGGAGCAGGCATCTCCCAATGCAATTTGGGTTAAAACCCCTAAAAAAGGTAGGGATTTAGGCACAGGGAAATGTCATTTGGGTTAAAACCCCTAAAAAAGGTGGGGATTTAGGCACTGGGAAATGTAATTTGGGTTAAAACCCCCCAAAACGGGGATTTAGGCACAGGGAAATGTCATTTGGGTTAAAACCCCTAAAAATGGTGGGGATTTAGGCACAGGGAAATGCTTTGGTGGAAAAGCGCATTTCCCCTCCAATTTATAACACGGCAATAAAAATCTCACTCTTTTTTAAGGGCTTTAAAGGCAAATTAAAAAGAGGGGGGGGGAGAGGAGGCGGAAACCCCGCACCCTCTGACCATTTTGGGGCGGGTTTGCTGCTTAACAGCAAAGCCCCACAAGTAAAAACCCCAGGGGTTTTAAAAAAACCAGGTTTTAAGGCACACAGCCAAAATGTGGGGGGTTTTGTCTTGGGTTTAGCATGTTTTTTTTAAATTCAGCCTTAAAAAAACGACGGAGCCAAGAAATTCCTCGTCTTCCCCGTTCCCCGGGTGGCATTTAGTGAAGGCCCAAACCGGTGCGATTCACCGGCGGGGGGGCTGGGTGGCAAAAGGGCGGGTTTGGGCGTAAAACGGATGGATTTGGGGGTAAAAGGAGCAGTTTCGGGTGGCAAAAGGGCGGGTTTTGGTGTAAAAGGGATGGATTTGGGGGTAAAAGGAGCAGTTTTGGGTGGCAAAAGGGCGGGTTTTGGTGTAAAAGGGATGGATTTGGGGGTAAAAGGAGCAGTTTTGGGTGGCAAAAGAGCGGGTTCGGGTGTGAACGGGATGGGGACGGAGCCCCGGGGCACCGCATCCGTAAAGCTGCATGCGGGAGGCCTGGCGGAACAGAAGAAAAGCGCCAGTTTGAGGCGAAAAGCGCCGGTTTGAGGCAAAAAGTGTTGTTTTGGGGAAAAAAGCGCCAGTTTGAAGCACAAAAGCGCCCGTTTGAAGCACAAAAGCGCCAGTTTGAAGCACAAAAGCGCCAGTTTTGAGGCAAAAAAGAGCCGGTTTGAGGCAAAGAAGAGCCGGTGTGGCTCGGCCTGGCGCGTCCCGGGGCCCGGGCCGGTCCCGGTGCTCGGCGCTGCACAGCTGACCGGGCCGCGGGGGCGGGGCAAGCAGCGCGCCACCTCTCCCCATTGGCCAACGGCACACGGCGTCCGCTCGCCCATTGGCTGAGCGCGCCGCCGCTCGCCCCCGCCCCGCCCCTCCTCCGTTGGCCCAGCCGGCCGTCACTCCCCTCGCCGTCCCGCCCCTCCGCCGCCGCCATTGGCCGAACGGGACGCCGCTCGCCCCCGCCCCCCGCCGCCGCCATTGGCCGGAGCGCCTGCCCATCCCGCCGGCGGGGTCCGCCCCCGCCCTGCCCCCCATTCATCCACCTCCCGCCGCCGCTACCTGGGCGGGGAGCGGCTCCGGCGCGGGCCCGTCCGCCGCGGTCTGGCCGCCCCTCCGAGCCGCCGCCGCTCCGCGCTCCACCCGCCAAAACCGCCCGCAGCGCGCAGGCGCCGCCGGCCGCGCTCCGCGCATGCGTCCGCCCGCCCTCCCCCTCCCTCTCCCTCCCTCCCTCCCTCCCCGGTCGCCCCGCGTCGCGCATGCGCTGAGCCAGGTCCACCTTGGGCGCCGGCGGGCGGGCGGGCCCCTCCTCGCCGCCGCCGGGACTCGCCGCCGCGCCCCGCTGCTGCCGCCCGCCGCGCCGCGCTCGCCGACCTCCGCCGGGCCCGCCGCCGGGCAGCGCTGAGCGACGGCCGCGTCCGCCAATGGGAACGGCTGCGCCGTGGCGCTAGCCAATGAGAGGGAGGCGCGAGGCGGGACCGCCAGCGAGGGAACCAATCGGAGGAGCGCCGGGGAGTCTCCGGGCCGGAGCGGGAAAAGCGGCGCAGGGCGGGGCCGCGGCGGCCTCGCCCAATCCGTGAGGCGCGGAGGCGGGACCTCCCCCGCCGCAGCCAACCGGCGGCGGCGGCGCGGGCGGAGCGGCCAATGAAGCCGCGTCGCTCAATCCCACCGCCCAATGGGAGGCGGCGCGGGGGCGCGGCGCGGGCGGCACCGCCCAATGGGAGCGGCCGGGGGGCGGGCGGACGGCGGGGGCGGCGGAGTGAGGCGGCGGCGCTCGCGTCGCTCGGCCCCTTTCTGTCTCGGCGCCTCGCAGAGGGAGCATCGCGCGCTGAGCCGCCCGCCGCCGCCCAGCCCGCCCAGCCCCGCGCTGCCGCCATGGCCAAGTCCGAGGTAAGCGTCCCGCCGGCCCCCCCCCCGCCCCCCCCAGCCCCGCCCCGCCGCCGCCGGCCCCCGCCGCCTCGGCCGCGGCCTCCCCGCCCCCGCCGCCCCGCTCGCCGGCCGCGCGCGCCGCGCTCACTGCGCCTGCGCGCGCCTCCCGCCCGCCGCCTTCGGCGCAGGCGCGCGGGCCCCGCCGCGCGCCGGGGGGGCCCCGCGGCGCATGCGCGGCGCCGCGCGCGCCCGCTCGCTCTCGCGCTCCCCCCCCCCCCCCCTTCCCCGACGCGGCTCCCCGCGCGCGGGGCCACGTGCGCGCCTTTGTGCTCGGGTGGGCGATGGCGGCCGCGCCGCCTCCGCGCATGCGCAGGGCGCGGGTCGGGCCCGGGGCCACCGGAGGGGGGGGATCGGGGAGCGGGAGCGACCGGGCCCCGGGGGTGGTCACGGCCCCCCCAGCTGGGGGCTGGGGGCTCGGGGTCCTGTGGGGCCGGGGCAGCCCCGCAGATGGGGCCTGGGGGGCCCCGAGAACGGGGACTGGGGGGACACAGGGTCCCTTGGGGGCCAAGGCAGCCCCACAGATGGGGCCGGGGGGGGGCGCTCAGGGCCCTGGGGGGCCCTAAAAATGCGGGTTGGGAGGGTCTTAGGGGCCTGGGGCCCCCAAGAATGCGGGCTGGCGGGGTTCAGGGGCCTGGGGGGCGCCTAAAAATGCGCCTGGGGGGGCTCAGGGTCTATTTGGGGCCAAGGCAGTCCCACAGATGGGGCCGGGGGGGGCTCAGAGGCCTGGGCGCCCCAACAGATGGGGGCTTGAGGGTCTCAGGGTCTCTTTGGGACCAGGGCAGTGCCACAGATGGGCCCTGCAGGGACTTAGGGGCCTGGGGCGCCCTAAAAATGGGGACTGGTGGGGCTCAGGGTCCCTTTGGGATCAGGGTGGCCCCACAGATGGGTCCTGTGGGCGTTCAGGGGCCTGCGGGGACTCAGGGTCCCTGTGGGGCCAGGGCAGTCCCACAGATGGGGCCTGGAGGGCCCTAGAAATGCGGGTTGGGAGGGGCTTAGGGGCCTGGGGCCCCCAGGAATGCGGCCTGGGAGGGTTCAGGGGCCTGGGGGACCCCAGAGATGGGGCTGGGGGGGGGGGGGGTTTAAAAATGGGGGCTGGGGTCTTTGGGGCCAGGGCAGCCCCACAGATAAGTCCTGGGGGGACTTAGGGGCCTGGGGGCCCCTAAAAATGGGGCTGAGGGGCCTCAGGGTCCCTGTGGGGCCAGGGCAGTCCCACAGATGGGGCCTGGGTGCCCCCACAGATGAGGGTTTGGGGGGCTCAGGATCCCTTTGGGGCCAGGACATTCCCACAGATGGGGCCTGGGGGGCGCTCAGGGGCCTGAATGGCCCCACAGATGGGGCCTGGGGGGGCTCAGGGTCCCATTGGGGCCAGGGTGGTCCCACAGATGGGGACTGGGGGGGGGGGGGGTCAGGTCCCTTTAGGTCCTGTCCGGCCCCACAGATGGGGCCTGGGAGGGTTTAGGGACTCCTTGAGCCCTGGGCAGCGCCATGGATGAGGGCTGAGGGGGGCTCAGGGTTCTTTTGGGGTCTGGGCAGCCCCATAGATTGGCATTGGGGGTCTCAGGCCCCTTGAAGGAACAGGCAGCCCCACAGATTGGGTCTGGGGGATCGCAGAGCCTTCCCAGGGCCTGGTCGGCGCCACAGATGGGGGCTGGGGTCTGTAGGGTCTCCCTGGGGCTGAGAACAGCGCTGGAGGGGGGTAGGGGGGGGACCAGCGAGGGGGATGGGGGTGAAAGGGCCCCCCTGGGGCTGGAGGGGTGCAAGGAGGCCCCGTAGAGAGGGTTTGGGGGTGATGGGTATGAAGGGGGCTGGGGTCTGTTTGGGGGTGAAGGCAGATACGACAGAGTGCAGTGAGGGGGGGCTGGGCCTCCCTGGAGCTGTGGGGGTGTGAGGCAGTCCCGGGGGGCATTTTGGGGTGACAGGGCCTCCCTGAGGCTGGGGGAATGCAAGGGGTTCCCACGTAGGAGGTTTGGGGGTGGCAGAGCATCGCTGTAGCTGGGGGGCAGGGGAGTCCAGCCCCCCTCACCCCCATGTCACCGCCTCCTCACAGTCTCCGAAGGAGCCCGAGCAGCTCCGCAAGCTCTTCATCGGCGGCCTCAGCTTCGAAACCACAGACGAGAGCCTCCGCAGCCACTTTGAGCAATGGGGCACCCTGACCGACTGCGTGGTAAGGCCCCCCAAACGCCTGCCGTGCCCCCCACTCCTGCCCGGGCTCCTCTCTGCCCCCAGCACCTCCCTGGGGGGGTGGGTGACAAGTGCCAGCCCTCGGTGACCCAACGCTGACGGGGTTTGAGGTGTAACGATGCGGGTAACGAGGAGAGCGGCTGCTCTGCGGCTGCAAGGGTGGGAGCGAGAGCCAGAAGAGCTGAGGGAAAGGAGCCACATCCCCACAGAGGGGGTCTGCTGCCTCTTGGGGGGCTTCACACTGTGCCCTGACGTGTCTCTGTCCTCCCAGGTGATGAGAGACCCGAACACCAAACGCTCACGAGGCTTCGGCTTCGTCACGTACTCCTCAGTGGAAGAGGTCGACGCCGCCATGAACGCCCGGCCGCACAAAGTGGACGGCAGAGTCGTTGAACCAAAGAGGGCCGTATCCAGAGAGGTAGGGAGGAGCCGTGACCGTCCCCGGGGCCTCAGACCCCGCCGGATGGGGCCGGCAGAGCCCAGGGCGGCTTTGGGGGACGACGGGGAGCTGCCCCGACCCCACACCCACGCCGCCGTGTTCCCGCAGGACTCCCAGCGGCCCGGCGCCCACCTCACAGTCAAGAAGATCTTTGTGGGCGGCATCAAGGAGGACACGGAGGAGCATCACTTGAGAGACTATTTTGGCCAATATGGCAAAATCGAAGTCATCGAGATCATGACGGACCGCGGCAGCGGCAAGAAGAGGGGCTTCGCCTTCGTCACCTTTGATGACCACGACTCCGTCGACAAGATAGTCAGTAAGTCCGGCGGGCGCTGGAAGGGAGGGGGGCACCCAGCTTTGTGCCCCCCTCCCCTAAATCTCCCTCTCCTCCCTCCCCGCAGTTCAGAAATACCACACTGTGAACGGGCACAACTGCGAGGTGAGGAAAGCCCTCTCGAAGCAGGAGATGGCCAGCGCCTCAGCCAGCCAGAGAGGTGAGCCCGCGGCTCGGCCCCCGGCTCCCCCCCTGCCCCGAGCTGCCGCTAGACCTCACTGCCTGTGCTGTTCCTAAAGGCTGTCCCCCCCCTCCGCCCCCTCTCCTAGGCCGCAGCGGTTCCGGGAATTTTGGCGGCGGCCGCGGAGGCGGATTCGGCGGTAACGACAACTTCAGTCGCGGCGGCAACTTCGGCGGCCGTGGTAAGTGGTTCGGCGGGACCCATCCGGCTGCCAGCCGCAAGGGACGCCGCCGGCTCGAGACGCAGCTCAAAACCTAGCCCAAACGCCGCCGCCGCTCCGGCTGCCACCGCTCCGGCTCCCGGCCCCCCTCGGCCCGGCCAGAGCGCGCCGCTCCTCCTCCCTCCACGCCGGGATTTCGGCACCCCGAACTTTTCTCTCCGGCAGCTCTAAACCGCCCGGCCCCGTGTGGACGGATTGAACCACAACGGTTTGTTCTTTTCAGGTGGGTTTGGTGGCAGCCGCGGTGGCGGTTATGGCGGCGGCGGAGACGGCTATAATGGATTTGGCAATGACGGTAAGGCCAGAGCGGGATTTCTCCGACGGGCAGCGGCCAGCGCGCCCAGCCGCTCGCCGAGGACGCCAGCCGGCCCTGTGGCCCGGCCCAGACAGCGGACGCAGCCCACCGCCCTGCCGAACCCGGAGCCCGGCCCCCACGCGCCCGCCGGGGCGGCCCTGAGAGCTCAGCGCCCTCCTTCCTCTCCCCCAGGTTACGGCGGCAGCGGCCCCGGCTACTCGGGTGGCAACCGGGGCTATGGCGGCAGCAGCACCTACGACGGCTATAATAACGGCGGGGGGGGCTTCGGCGGCGGCAGCGGAGGACGGCGTCCCGCCCGGGGACCCGCGCTCGCCGTGCGGAACGGCCTTTCCGAAGCGGGCACAGGTGGGGACCCCCCCCAAATCCCCCCTGGACGTAGGGCGCGTCTGGGTTCCCCCTTAAATCCTCCCCAGGCGCCTCGTGGCGCCCCGGTAAATCCCCCCCGCCCAGGGGTGCCTTTGGGCTCCCCGTTAGACCCCGTCCCGGCAGCGGAGTGCCTCCAGACTCCCCGTTACCCCTCGGGCTCCTGGGTGCCTCTGGGCTCCCCGTTAAAGCATCCCCGGCTGCGGGTGCCTCTGGGCTCCCCGTTAAACACCCTCCTGGCCTCCAGGCTCCCCGTTAAACCGCCCTGAGACCCCCGGGTGCCTCCCCCTGCCCCACTCCTTGGCCGTTGGGTGCCTCTGGGCTCCTTTTTAACCCCCCCAACCATGGGGTGCCTCCGGGCTCCCCGTTAAACCCTCCTCCAGTTCCTTGGGTGCCTCCGGGCTCCCCTTTAAACCCTCCTCCAGTTCCTTGGGTGCCTCCGGGCTCCCCGTTAACTCCCCTGTGGCTGTGGGATGCTTCTGGGCTCCCCATTAACTCCCCTGTGGCTGTGGGATGCTTCTGGGCTCCCCATTAACCCCCCCCCAATTCCTCAGGTGCCCCCAGGCTCCCAGTTAAACCCCCCCCTCGCCTCTGGGCTCCCAGTTAAACACCCCTCCGGCCATCGGGTGCCTCCGGGCTCCCCGTTAAGCCTCCCCAAGCTCCCAGGCGCTTCCAGACTCCCTGTTAAACCCCCCGCAACCTCCAGGCCCCCATTAAACCCCCCCCGAGACCCCCGGCTGCCTCCCCCTTCCCCGCGCTGACCCCGTCTCCCTCCTTCTCCCCCCTCCCCAGGCAGCAACTTCGGCGGCGGGGGGAACTACAACGATTTTGGCAGTTACAACAACCAGTCGTCCAATTTCGGCCCCATGAAGGGGGGCAACTTCGGGGGCAGGAGCTCGGGGCCGTACGGCGGCGGTGAGTCCCCGGGGGGGGTTGGATGCAGCCCCCAGACCCTTTTTCTGTCCGTCCGTCCCCCCGAGTGTTTCTCTAACACCCCCCGTCCTCCCGCAGGCGGCTACGGCAGCTCGAGCGGCGGCGGCAGCTACGGCGGCGGCAGGAGGTTTTAACACCCAGGTAAGCCCGACCGCCGCGAAGCAGGCGAGCCATTCCACCAGCAGTTTATTAAATTAAAGCAAAAATAAAGAAAAAAAGATTAAAAAAAAAAGGCTGCCAAACGCCCGGAAAGCGGCGGCTGGCCCCGGGGCCGTTTAGATTAACGTTATTCCGTATTATTCAACAGGAAACAAAGCTTAGCGGGAGAGGCGAGCCAGAGAAGGGACAGGGAAGCTGCAGGTTACACCAGTTGTGAACTCGGCCCACTCACAGCTGTGGCGGGGGGTGGCTGCTCCATGAAGACGTGTGTTAGACAGAAGTCTCCTTTGCGAAACAGGACTGTGTTTGTGACTAATTGTACAACAGGTTATTTTAGTTTTCTGTGCCGTGGAAGCATTCCGACGAGGCCTCCCGGGAGCCTCGGTTTTATTTGCGCGCCCGTGCTGTCGATCGCTAACTGTAACACAACATGACGCTGAATAAATGTGTCTTTTTTTTTTTTTTTTTTTTATTATTTTTAGTTTTTTTTATATATATATATATATTTCTGATCTCTACGCCACTCTGGTGTCGGCCGCGGCGGGGCGCAGCCTGTCCCCCCCCCCCACCCAGCGCAGACTAGCTCAGGCTCTTCCCCGCGCCCCACGCACGCACCCCCGGCCCCGTTTCGCCCTTCACGGGCCCCGCACCCCCCCGATTTCACGCTCGGCCGCCCCCCCCTTGTCCCCGGGGTGTCCCCTCGGCCTCGGCCCCCCCAGGTTCTCCCCCTCGCAGCACCGCAGAGCGCAGGGCAGGGACGCTGTAGGTAAGAGCAGCTTCTGTGTGCGTGTGTCCCCACCGTCCCCGTCCCCCCCCCGGGACCCCCGCCGGGTCGCTAACGCTCGCCTTCGCTTTTGTAGGAGCCACCGGCAAAGGGAGAGGAGCCCGCGGGCCACCGGCGGAGGTGAGCGGGCGGGGGGACAGCGGCGGGGTGCAGGGGGACACGTGTGACGCCCCCGGGGCCGGGGACACCCCCCTTCATGGCTCTCCCTTCCTTGCAGCGCCCGCGGGAGCCCGTTAGCGCCTGGGAGGTGTCGCGGCCACGGGGGCCTTGTAAATAAAGAGAAGGGTATTTTTGTAAGCGTGTCCCGTCTGTGGGGACAGGGAGGGGACAGGGACGGGGCGAGGCTGGAGCAGTGATGGAGGGGCTTGGGGACAGAGGGGAGGGAGATGGGGCTGGGGGACAGGGGGGCGCTGGGGCAGGGGAGGGATGGGGATGCGACCGAGATGGAGGGGACAGGATGGGGACAAGGATGGAGGGGATGGAGGGGACAGGATGGGGACAAGGATGGAGGGGACAGGATGGGGACAAGGACAGAGGGGATGGAGGGGACAGGATGGGGACAAGGATGGAGGGGACAGGATGGGGACAAGGGACAGGATGGGGACAAGGACAGAGGGGATGGAGGGGACAGGATGGGGACAAGGATGGAGGGGACAGGATGGGGACAAGGACAGAGGGGATGGAGCGGCCGTGGAGGGGACATGGAGGGTTTGGGGACAGGGATGGGGCCGGAGAGGGCGGGAGGAGGTTGCCGGGGCTGGGGCAGCGCAGGGAAGGCGAGGGCCCCGCGTCACCCGGAGGTGACGGGGACAGGAGGTGACAGGCAGGCGTGGGGCTGGCGGCTACGCCTGCGTCGCCTGGGGCCACCTCCTCGCCCTGGGGGGACGGAGAAGGACAGGAGGTGGCAGGAATGCGTCACCTCGGGGCGATGGGACAGGAGGTGACGGGTGACGCGGGGTGACAGAGGCAGCGCAGGCGCGGGCCGCTTTCTGAGGCGGTTTATTGTCTATTTACAGGGGTGGCGGTGACGGGGTGGCCCCGGGGTGTCACCCGCAGCCGCGGGAGGCCTGGGGGCACCCCGGGGTGCGGGGGGACACTGGGGACACCGCGGGGTGCAGGACCCGTTGCAGGCACCTGGGTGCGCCGTTGGGGGGGTGTGGGAGCACCCGAGGGTGCTCTTGGGCTCCGTGGGGTGCAGGGTGGCACGGAGGGTCCCACTGCTCGCTACGGGGTGCAGGGTGGCACCCAAGGGTGCTGTGGGCCTCCATGGGGTGCAGGGTGGCACCCAGGGGTGCCGTGGGGCTCTGTGGGGTGCAGGGTGGCACCAAGGGCACCCAAGGGCCCCGTTGCTGCTGGTGGGCTGTAGGGGTCACCCAAGGGTGCTGTAGGCCTCCAGGGGGTGCAGGATGGCACCCAAGGGTGCCATTGCTCCCCATGGGCTACAGGGGTCACCCAGGGGTGCCGTGGGCCTCCAGGGGGTGCAGGATGGCACCACAGGCACCCAGAGGCCCCATTGCTCCCTAAAGAATGCAGGAGTCACCCAAGGGTGCTGTGGGCCTCCAGGGGGTGCAGGATGGCACCCATGGGCTACAGGGGTCACCCAGGGGTGCCATGGGGCTCTGTGGGGTGCAGGATGGCACCATGGGGTACAGGGGTCACCCAAGGGTGCTGTGGGCCTCCAGGGGGTGCAGGATGGCACCCATGGGCTACAGGGGTCACCCAGGGGTGCCATGGGGCTCTGTGGGGTGCAGGATGGCACCATGGGGTACAGGGGTCACCCAAGGGTGCTGTGGGCCTCCAGGGGGTGCAGGATGGCACCCATGGGCTACAGGGGTCACCCAGGGGTGCCATGGGGCTCCATGGGGTGGGTGCAGGATGGCACCCAAAGGCCCCCTCGCTCCCTAAAGGATGCAGGGGTCACCCAAGGGTGCCGTGGGCCTCCCGGGGGTGCAGGATGGCACCCAAGGGTCCCCCTGCTCCCCAGGGGGTGCAGCCCCCCCCCCCGGGCCCCCCTCACTCCCCCAGCGCGGGGCTCTCCAGGCTGAGCCCCCCGTCGGGCGCCAGGCGCAGCCCGAAGCGCTCGGGGGGCAGGGGGTTGCCGGCCCCGTCCCTCAGGGCCCCCAGCACCTGAGCCGAAACGCGGGCCAGGTCTCGGCGCAGGGCACCCAGCGCCCGCTCCGCCTGCCCCCGCGCCCGCAGCAGCCGCTCCCGTTCCCGTCCCAACCTCCCCAACTCCGCCTGCAAGCGAGCGATGGCTTCTAATTTCCGTCGGCGACATTTTTGTGCCGCCACCTTGTTCTTGCCGCGCCGGCGGATGTCCCGCGCCAAGGCCAGCTCCGGGCCCGACAGCCGCGCTCGGCCCAGCAGCGCGTTGAAGTCCTCCACCGGCAGGTTGACGATGGCTTCGGGTCCGATGGGCAAGGCCGAGGCCAGCGCCCGCCGGGCGTCCCGGCTGCTGCCGCCGCCCCGGGGAGCGGCTGGGTGGGCGACCGGCTCCGGCGGGAAGGGTGTTGGTAGGGGGGGAGTGGGGAAGGGGGGAGGGAAAGGGGGAATGAAGTGGGGTGGGGGGAGAGGGGGTGGAGGGGGGGGCTGGAGGGGGGTGTAAGGGGGAGGGGCGGGTGGGGGGAGGGGGCAGAAGGCGGGGTCGAAGGGGGCGTCTGCTGCCATGTCCAGGCCCTGCGGGGAGAGGGAGAGGGTGATGGGGGGGGGGCGTCTAGGGGGAGATGGGAGCAGTGGGGGGGTCTCCCGGGGGGGGGGGGGCATTGGGGGTCTCCCAAAGGGAGGGGGGGGGTCTCCCGGGGGGTGTGTGTGTGACTGGGGGGGCAATGGGGGTCTCCCAGGGGGAGGGGGGGGTCTCCCGGGGTGTGTGTGTGTGACTGGGGGGGCAATGGGGGTCTCCCAGGGGGAGGGGGGGTCTCCCGGGGGGTGTGTGTGTGACTGGGGGGGCAATGGGGGTCTCCCGGGGGAGCGGGGTGCAGTGGGGGGTCCCCGGGGCTGCACCGGGAGGGGTCCCGGGGCGGGGGGCGCGGCGGGAGGGCGGCCGCCGCCAGGGGGCGGTAGGAAGCTGCAGCGCGGAGGGGGCGTGGCCCGCGGAGGGGGCGTGGCCCGCGGAGGGGGCGTGGCGCACCTGGAGCTCGCTGAGGGAGAGGATCTCCTGCCACGTGAGCTCCACCTCGGCGGGGCCCGGCGGGGGCGGGGCCAGGGGCGGGGCCAAGGCCGGGCCCCGCCCCCCCACCTCCCCGAGCGCCGCCAGCGTCTGCGGGACAAAGCGCCTCGTTGGCTCTGATTGGCTGCGAGCGGCTCCTGGCCCCGCCCCATTTGCCCCCCGGGCTCCCCCGGGCCCTAGAGCCCCCCCGCCATCCCTGAGACCCCCGGGGTCCCCAGCACACCCCCAGGCCCCCCCCAAACACCCTCAGCCCCCCCAGCCCCTCCCATGGCCCCCGTGCCCCAGCTGACCCCCACCAAGGCCCCGACACCCCCCCAAATCCCCCCCCAAGACCCCCCGGTGCCACCCCCAGCCCCAGCTCCCCCCTCCCCCGGCTCCCCGAGCCCCCCCTGGGGCCCCCCCTCCTCACCTCGGGGTCCCCCATGCCGGAGCCGCGGCGCCGCCTCCTCCTGCCGCCCCAGATAAGGGGTTATCACCCATCCCGGGGGGGTGGCACCCACAGACCCCCCCCGCAGGACGCCTGGGTCCCTTCCGGCTTCCACTTCTGCTTTCGGGGTGCAGCGGGGGACGTGGGGCGTCCCCCCGCCGTGGGGGGGGGGGTGCCCCCACCCATGGGTGCCCCCCCGGGCGCCGCCCGCCTTGCGCCACCCCGTTGCCCAACGCCGGGACGTTGCGCAAGGAGCAACTGACAGCCGCGCGCCCGCGGCCGGCCCGGCCGTCACCCCCCGTGTCACCCCCCGTGTCACCCCCGTGTCACCCCCCGCTACCCCCCGTGTCACCCCCCGTGTCACCCCCCGCCACCCCCTGCCACCCCCCGTGTCACCCCCGTGTCACCCCCCGTGTCACCCCCTGTGTCACCCCCCGCCACCCCCGTCCTGGCAGCAACAGCGCCGGGGCACCCTACGGTAACGCAGCGCCCAGAGACCCTACAATAACACAACACCGGGAGACCCTACAATAACACAGCCCCAGGGCACCCTACAATAACAGAGCGCAGAGAGAGACCCTACAATAACACAGCACTGGGAGACCCCACAAGGACACAGCACCCAGAGAGACCCTACAATAACAGGAGTGCCAGGAGACCCTACAATAACACAGCAACCAGAGACCCTGCAATAACGCGAACACCAGGAGATCCTACAATAACACAGTGCCTGGGAGACCCTACAATAACAGAGCACCCAGGGAGACCCTACAACAACACAGCGCCAGGAGACCCTACGATAACACGGCACTGGGAGACCCTACAATAACACCCAAAGACCCCCACAATGACACAGTGCCCAGGAGACCCTACAATAACACAGCAGGAGACCCTACAATAACACGGCACTGGGAAACCCTACAATAACACAGTGACCAGGAGACCCTACAATAACACAGCAGGAGACCCTACAATAACATAGTGACCAGGAGACCCTACAATAACACAGCACTGGGGGACCCCATAAGGACACAGCACCCAGGGAGACCCTACAGTAACACAACAGCCAGAGACCCTACAATAACAAGAGCGCCAAGAGACCCTACAATAACTCAGTGTGCAGGGAGACCCTACAATAACACAACACCAGGAGACCCTACAATAACACAGTGCCCCGAAACCCTACAATAACACACTGCTGAGAGAGACCCTACAATAACACAGCACCCGGAGACCCTACAATAACGCAACATCAGGAGACCCTACAATAACACAGCACCCGGAGACCCCACGATAACTCAGCGCAGGCCCCGTGGAGGCGGTGGGTGGGGGTGAGGGTGCCCCCCCGCCCCGTGTCCCCCCCCCCCCCGCTGCAGCCGTTGGGGCCGTTTCCGTCCGTTCCCACCCGGGGCTGAGCCGGGGCCCCGCTGCCGGCACCCCCCGCTGAGCCGCTGGCGCCCTGCCCGCGCCCTGCCCGCGCCCTGCCTGCGCACGCACACGCACCGGGGCACACGCGTGCACCGACGCCCCGATCCCCGGGCACACGCGTGCACCAATGCCCTGATCCTCGGGCACACGCGTGCACCAATGCCCGGGCACACGCATGCACCGACGCCCCGATCCTTGGGCACACGCGTGCACCAATGCCCCGATCCCTGGGCACACGCGTGCACCAATGCCCGGGCACACGTGTGCACCAATGCCCCGATCCCTGGGCACACGCATGCACCAACACAGAGCACACGCGTGCACCAATGCCCCGATCCCTGGGCACACGCGTGCACCAATACCCGGGCACACGCGTGCACCAATGCCCTGATCCTTGGGCACACGCATGCACCAATGCCGTGATCCCTGGGCACACGCGTGCACCAATACCCGGGCACACGCATGACCCAATGCCCGATCCTCGGGCACACGCGTGCACCAGGACACTCACAAACACACGGGCACACGCGTGCACCCTCCCTGAACACGCTTGTGCAATGGCCCTGGGCACAGGCGTGCACGAACACCCCTCAGTGCACGTGCGTGCACCGACCCCCCGATCCCTGGGCACACGCGTGCACCAGCACAAGCACCGACACACGGCGCACGCGTGCTCTGCTGCCATGGCACACGCGTGCTCCCTCCTTGAGCACGCTTGTGTAACGCTCCCTGGGCACACGCGTGCACGAACACCCCTCAGTGCACACGCGTGCACCAACACCTCGATCCCTGGGCACACGCGTGCACCGACACAAGCACAAACACACTAACACAGGGGCACACGCGTGCGCTGGCACCCAGGCACATGCATGATGCTCCCCTGGACACGCTCGTGCACCGATCCCCGACACACGCGTGCACCGACACCGCGATCCTGGGGCACACGCGTGCCCCGATCCCCAGGGCCCTGGGCACACGCGTGCGCCAGCGCAAACACACCAACGCATGGCACACGCGTGCTCCCTCCCCGGGCACACGCGTGCCCCGATCCCCCAGTCCCCGGGCACACGCGTGTGCCCAGCCCCAACACACGCCTCCCCCCCCGTTGCACACGCGTGTGCCCCCCGGCGCGGGACCCACCTGGTGCCCTGTGCTCAGGCCACGGCCATGCCCGGCGGGGACGCGGGGACGCGGGGGCGCGGGAGAGGCCCCGCAGCGCCAGCCCCCAGGGTGGCCCCGCGCCCGCTGCCACCGGGTGCCCGCCCCAGGGACACCCTGGGGACAACGGGGGGGGGACAGGAACCCGGGGAGGGAGGGGGGGAAGTGTGGGGGGAGAGGGGACATGGGGGAGGGATGGGGGACACGGGGACAGGGGAATGGGGGATATGGGGACACAACAGGGGGACACGGGGACAGGGCAAGGGAGGTTGGGGACATGGGGACACAAAAGAGGGACATGGGGACATGGGGATGGGGAAAGGGGGGGCATGGGGACAAAAACGGGGGGCATGGGGATGGGGACATGGGGACACTGGTGGGACAAGGGGACAGAGAAATGGGGGACATGGGGACACAACTGGGGGACATGGAGACAGGGGAAGGGAGGCTGGGGGACAAGGGGACACTTAGGGGGTCACAGGGACATGGGGACACAGGGGACAAGGGGAATGGGGGACATGGGGAGACAAAAGAGGGACTTGGGGACAAAGGGACGGGGAAAGGAGGGGAGCGGGGACAAAAATAGGGGACATGGGGACACTGGTGGGTCAAAGGGACAAGGGGACGGGGGACATGGGGACATCAACAGGGGTCATGGGAACACAGGGACAGGAGGAAAGGGGACATGGGGACACAACTGGGGGACATGGGGACAGGGGACGGGAGGTTGGGGGACATGGGGACACTTAGGAGGTCACGGGGACATGGGGACACAGGGGATGGGGGACGTGGGGACAGGGAAAGGGGGGACAGGGACATGGGGACACAAAAGGGGGACACGGAGACACGGGGATGGGGAAAGGGGGGAGCGTGGGGACAAAAATAGGGACATGGGGACAGGGACGGGGACACGGGGACACTGGTGGGTCAAAGGGACACAGGCGACAGGGGAATGGGGGACAGGGGGACACAACTGGGGGACATGGGGACACGGGGACAGGGGAAGGGGGGCACAGGGAGCAGGGGGCAGTGACGGGGACACTCCTGTGTCCCCCCCGTCCCCCCCCAGGGGACCCAGGCGCCCGGAAGCCACCGGCGGTTGCCCAAGCCCGGGGCCCCGCGGGGGAGGAGGGGACAGGGGGGCCACCCCCCGCCCGCCGTTATCGGCGGGGCCCAGGGCATCCGCCCCCCCCGCGGGGCCCCGGGTGGGGCCTGTCCCCGCCGGTGGCACCCCAGGGCCTCGGTCACCCCCCGCCTCGCGGGGGCCCCTGCACCCCCCGCGTCCCCCCATCCACGTCCCCCCCCCGCTCCCCATGTCCCCTTGTGCCCCCCGTGTCCCCCCGTGTCCCCACGTCCTCCGTGTCCCCCCATGCCCCCTCCAAGTCCCCCCATTCCCTGCCATGTCCCCCACGTCCCCTCATGTCCCCGCATCCCCCCGTGTCCCCCCCATGTCCCCCCAATCCCCCAATGTCCCCCCAAGTCCCCACATCCCCCCGGGTCCCCCCCATGTCCCCTCAAGTCCCCCATGTCCCCCCACGCCCCTCCATGCCCCCCCATCCCCAAGTCCCCCCATGTCCCCTCATGTCCCCACGCCCCCCCGTGTCCCCCCCAACCCCCATGTCCCCCCCCGTGTCCCCACGTCCCCCCCGTGTCCCCCCATGTCCCCACATCCCTCCACGCCCCCCATGTCACCCTGTCCCCCCACATCCCTCCATGGCCCCCAGCTGTGTCCCCATGTCCCCTATGTCCCCACGTCCCCCTGTGTCCCCCCCGTGTCCCCCCCGTGTCCCCCCATGTCCCCGTGTCCCCCCACGTCCCCCTGTGTCCCCCCATTCCCCCCATGTCCCCGTGTCCCCCCCGTGTCCCCCCATTCCCCCCCACGTCCCCTCACGTCCCTCCATGTCCCCACGTCCCCCTGTGTCCCCCCATTCCCCCCATGTCCCCGCGTCCCCCCACGCCCCCCGTGTCCCCACGCCCCCCCGTGTCCCCTCCTGACCCCAGAGAGGCCAAAGGTCACAGGTAACCCCGCCCATCAGGGGGTCGTGACCCCATGAGGGGTGGGGCCGAGCACGGAAAGGAAACCGCTTCCGGTCACGTGATCGACGAGGCGGCCAACCGCTGAATGAAACCGGCAAAGAGGTGACGTCAGCGCTTCCCCGGTCACCATGGGAACTGCACCGCCCCCTCGGCTTCCGGGAGTGCGGCACGGCGGTGACGGACGGGACGTGCTTCCAATCAGCGGCCGCTTCAGGAAGGGCGGGAAAGGCCGGCCCGCCCTCCACCGCACCTCCACCAGCGATTGGTCAGATCGGATCCGGGTTCTCCCAATCGGCTCGTCGGGGAGGTGCCCGGCGGCGTGATTGGCAGCCGAGCAGCCAATGAGCGGCGTCCGCTCTTCCGGCTCCACGTCGGCAGCGGCGAGCGCAAAATGGAGGCGCTGATCCTGGTAGGGGGCGGCGGGGCCGGGGGCGGCGGGGGCGGCGGGGGGGTGGGGGTCAGTGGGAGAGGACGGGGGGCGGGGGACGGGGGGGGGCATGGGGGGTAAAGGGGGGTGCGAATGGGGGGGCAATGGGGTTTAAATTGGGGGTGCCAATGGGGGCAAATGGGGGGCAGTGAGGGGGTGAATGGGGGGTGCCGGTGGGGGGGCAGTGGGGGTAAATGGGGGGGTGCCAACGGGGGTGAATGTGGTTAAATTGGGGTAAATGGGGGGGCAATGGGGTTAAATTGGGGGTGCTAATGGAGTAAAGGGGTTGCCAATGGGGGTAAATGGGGGGGGGCAATGGGGTGGCAGTGGGGTAAGTGGGGGATAAAGGGGGGGTGCCAACGGGGGGGCAACGGGGTTAAATTGGGGGTGCCAATGGGGGTAAATGGGGGGCAGTAAGGGGGTAAATGAGGGGTGCCAGTGGGGGGGCAATGGGGGAGTGAATGGGGGGGTAAAGAGGGGGTACCAGTGGGATAAAGGGGGGGTGCCAAGAGGGGTAAATGGAGGGGTGATTGGGGGGGGCAATGGGGTTAAATTGGGGGTGCCAGTGGGGTAAATGGGGAAATGAATGGGGGGGCAAGTGAGGGGGTAAGTGGGGGGTGCCAGTGGGGTAAGGGGGGGGGCAATGGGGGTAAGTGGGGGGCAATGGGGGGGGTAAGTGCCAGGGTGCCAGTGGGGGTAAGGGGGGGCTTCTCCCTGCCCGTGGGGTGGCAGTGCCCCGCCGCCG